>NC_043964.1:15933509-16053509 GCF_902148855.1 Sphaeramia orbicularis | reverse complement strand
AGATATGATCCACTTGGATGTTCAGGGGCTCGGTAGTTACCATGGAAACACCGTCATTTTCTAGAACATTGATTCACCAGTAAAACCCATAGAGTTGGATCAATGACAGTGGATGGACACACTGGGTTTATGTTCAGTTAATGATAGATTTAGCTGAAAAAGACACTTTTTCTTCATTTTTCTCAGTTTTTGACATAATAACCTTCAACTTTAATCTGAGCTTTGATGAACACCAACATGATCAGTGAATTAAATAAAGGAAAATAAATGATTTTCACTGAAAAAAATGCAAGGTGTACAGGGTGGGGAAGCAAAATTTACAATATTTTGAGGCAGGGATTGAAAGACAGTGTATGACCAATTAGTTTATTGAAAGTCATGAGAATTTATTTGCCACAAGAAAATTTCCATAATAGAAAATGTTTTTATTCCATGTGTCCTCCTTCTTTCTCAATAACTGCCTTCACACGCTTCCTGAAAGTTGCGCAAGTGTTCCTCAAATATTGGGGTGACAACTTCTCCCATTCTTCTTTAATAGTATCTTCCAGACTTTCTCATAATAGTTTTGCTCATAGTCATTCTCTTCTTTCCATTCTAAACAGTCTTTATGGACACTCCAACTATTGTTGAAATCTCCTTTGGTGTGACGAGTGCATTCAGCAAATCACACACTCTTTGACGTTGGCTTTCCTGATTACTCATATGGGCAAAAGTTTGTGAAAAGGTATGGATAATAGTGTTAGGTATGATTATGACATCAATATATGTTTGGTTTCAAAACAACTGACGTAGTGCCTGCTGAGAAAAAACAACTAAATGTTCATTGTAAATTTTGCTTCCCCACCCTGTATGTGGGACTGCCCTTTGTCACCGGTTCTGTTCATAATTTTTATGGACAGAATTTCTAGGCGCAGCCAGGGGCTGGAGGGAGTCCGGTTTGGGGACCACAGGATTTCATCTCTGCTTTTTGCAGATGACGTTGTCCTGTTGGCCTCATCGAACCTGGACCTTCAGCGTGCACTGGGGCGGTTTGCAGCCGAGTGTGAAGCGAGCGGGATGAGGATCAGCACCTCCAAATCCAAGGCCATGGTTCTCAACCGGAAAAAGGCGGTCTGCCCTCTCCGGGTCGGTGGAGAGTCTTTGCCCCAATTGGAGGAGTTCAAGTATCTTGGGGTCTTGTTCACGAGTGAGGGAAGGATGGAGCGTGAGACTGACAGACAGATCGGTGCAGCGTCTGCAGTGATGAAGTCGTTATATCGGTCGGTCGTGGTGAAGAAGGAGCTGAACCGAGAGGCGAAGCTCTCGATTTACTGGTCAATCTACGTTCCTACTCTCACCTCACCTTTAGGTCATGACTGAAAGGACACAAGCGGTCGAAATGAGTTTTCTCTGCAGGGTGGCTGGGTGCACCCTTAGGGATAGGGTGAGGAGCTCAGTCACCCTACGGAGGAGCTCAGAGTAGAGCCGCTGCTCCTCCACATCCAGAGGAGCCAGCTGAGGTGGATCAGGCATCTGTTTCGGATGCCTCCTGGACGCCTCCCCGGGGAGTTGTTCCAGGGATGTCCTGCCGGGAGGAGACCTCGGGGAAGACCTAGGACATGCTGGAAAGACTATGTCTCTGGGCTGGCCTGGGAACGCCTCAGGGTCCCCCCCGGAAGAGCTGGAGGAGGAGTCTGGGGAGAGGGAAGTCTGGGCATCCCTGCTTAGACTGTTACCCCCGCGACCCGGCCCCAGATAAGTGATGGATGGATGGATGGATGGTAATTTTTCACCTCATTATGTAATACAATACCACATTTTGTAATAAAATTCTTGAACACATTTTGTAATAACTTATACATATTGTATCTTCCAAATATCAGTACCTCAGCAAGTTTCTTGTCAGTAATATTTAATTAGTGCAGCTTTTGTCTAGTTTGTAAACACATTCTCCATTATAATAAATACATTTAATTTACATTTTACCAATAAAACATTCAACTATTTTTTTAAAACTGAATTCTAATTAAGCTGGAACGCTTACTGTTGTTTCACTGGTATGATGATTTTTCCAATAAAGGCAACAAATTTCCCCTTATTTTTCCTTTACAAAAATAGGTGCTACATCCACATTTTGTAATAACTCTTACAATATGTGAAGTTATTACAAAATGCGTTCAAGAATTTTATTACAAAAAGCAGCATGTTATTATAAAACGTGATGTTTTTACATAATAAGTTGAAAAAAATACTGCATTATTACATATTGTGCCGTTATTACATAATGGGTTAATCATGTTTTTTCTGCCTCTTGTATATTTGAAGGCTAAATCCAATTCCTCTGTCTTTTGTAAAGATTATCGAGTGTGTTCCTTTATTTCCAGCTTGTCCGTGAACTACTTGTTGTACTTTAACATAACAATAAGGCTGGTCTAAACGGCTGTCATTCCTCCCGAGTAGAGCTATTTCAAAGGTTACACAAAAGGAGATGGCGAGGCTATTACCCGCATAGGCAGAAGTATTTTGATAGCTGTCTCGATAGTATGGCCTTGTGAAATCTTGTGAATAAAAATATGTAGAAAAATGTCAGTCAGAGCAGTTAAATGTCAGTTAAAATATAGAGCAGATGCACGGCCTAAAACTTAATTGCAGCCAATTAAAGATAAATGTGCCACAGACCGATATGAGAGATGTTGGGTTATCAGGTCATTTCTATTTCACAGCAATTAGCCTGTGCCGTAGAGTCAAAGTTCTTATGAAGCACAGAGTGAGGAGTGCTGCAGACCTGGCACATGGCATTAGTTCACTGGAATCAAAGTGTCTGACCTTTGGCGTCGCACAAATTGTTGAGTTTTTTTTTTTTTTTTTTTTTGTACAGTGCTTCCTATGATTGTATCGTGTACGTATCACAGTGCAGATTGAACCGGTGACCCCTGGAACTGAAACGTACGATGTCACTTTTTTTTTACCCTTTGCTTGTTGAAAAATGGAGAAATGTTTCACCTTTGAATCAGCTGATACTTTGATACTTCCTGTAAATTGACCTGTGTCGCTTCCTCTTGTTATTTCTACTTGGAAAAAAAAAAAAGAAGAAGAAGGAATTTTAACCCTTTATGGGGCAAGTGACTATTTTTGGACATTTCTGCAAATATTAAACATGGGTTTAGGGTTAAGATTAGGGAAGGGATTTTCAACCTGGGGGTCGGGACCCTATGTGGGGTCGCCTGAAAATTCTAGTAATTGATAAAAATGATTTTTTTTTTAAATTTAAAAAATAAATAAATAATTATGAATAAAAAATATGTGCAGACCTGGCACATGGCATTATTTCACTGGAATCAAAGTGTCTGACTTTTGGCGACGCAGAAATCGTTGATTTTTTTTTTTTTTTTTTGTACAGTGCTTCCTATGATTGTATCGTGTACGTATCACAGTGCAGATTGAACCGGTGACCCCTGGAACTGAAACGTACGATGTCACTTTTTTTTTACCCTTCACTTTTTGAAAAATGGAGAAATGTTTCACCTCTGAGTCAGCTGACACTTTGATACTTCCTGTAAATTGACCTGTGTCGCTAGCTCTTGTTATTTCTACTGGGGGAAAAAAAAAGAAGGAATTTTAACCCTTTATGGGGCAAGTGATTATTTTTGGACATTTCCGCAAATACTAAGTATGGGTTTAGGGTTAGGGAAGGGTTCTTCAACCTTGGGGTCGGGACCCTACGTGGGGTCTCCTGGAATTCAAATGGGGTCGCCTGAAAATTCTAGTAATTGATTAAAAATTAATTACAAAAAAACCTTTAAAAAAATAAATAAATGATTATGAATAAAAAATATGTGCAGACCTGGCACATGGCATTATTTCACTGGAATCAAAGTGTCTGACCTTTGGCGACGCAGAAATTGTTGAGTTTTTTTTTTTTTTTTTTTGTACAGTGCTTCCTATGATTGTATCATGAACGTATCACAGTGCGGATTGAACCGGTGACCCCTGGAACTGAAACGTACGATGTCACTTTTTTTTTACCCTTCACTTTTTGAAAAATGGAGAAATGTTTCACCTCTGAGTCAGCTGACACTTTGATACTTCCTGTAAATTGACCTGTGTCGCTAGCTCTTGTTATTTCTACTGGGGGAAAAAAAAAAAAAGAAGGAATTTTAACCCTTTATGGGGCAAGTGACTATTTTTGGACATTTCTGCAAATATTAAATATGAGTTTAGGGTTAGGGTTGTTAGGGTTAGGGAAGGGTTCTTCAACCTTGGGGTCAGGACCCCATGTGGGGTCATCTGGAATTCAAATGGGGTCGCCTGAAAATTTTAGTAATTGATAAAAATGATTTAAAAAAAAAACCAAATAAATACATTTAGAAAAATAAATAAATAATTATGAATAAAAAATATGTGCAGACCTGGCACATGACATTATTTCACTGCAATCAAAGTGTCTGACCTTTGGCGACACAGAAATTGAGTTTGTTTGGTTTTTTTTGTTTTTTTTTTGTACCATGCTTCCTATGATTGTATCATGAATGTATCACAGTGCAGATTGAACCGGTGACCCCTGGAACTGAAACGTACAAAGTCACTTTTTTTTTACCCTTCACTTGTTGAAAAATGGAGAAATGTTTCACCTCTGAGTCAGCTGATACTTTGATACTTCCTGTAAATTGACCTGTGTCGCTAGCTCTTGTTATTTCTACTGGGGGAAAAAAAAAAAAAAGAAGAAGGAATTTTAACCCTTTATGGGGCAAGTGACTATTTTTGGACATTTCCACAAATATTAAATATGGGTTTAG
The DNA here is from genome assembly GCF_902148855.1 of Sphaeramia orbicularis. Taxonomy (NCBI): domain Eukaryota; kingdom Metazoa; phylum Chordata; class Actinopteri; order Kurtiformes; family Apogonidae; genus Sphaeramia; species Sphaeramia orbicularis. The sequence goes on along the minus strand of NC_043964.1, from coordinate 16,048,734 downwards.
GGTTAGGGTTGTTAGGGTTAGGGAAGGGTTTTTCAACCTTGGGGTCGGGACCCTACGTGGGGTCTCCTGGAATTCAAATGGGGTCGCCTGAAAATTTTAGTAATTGACTAAAATGAATAAAATAAATAAATAAATAAATAGATAGATAAATAAATAAAATATAATAAAAAATTCAAAAAAAAAAAATAATAGTAATAATAATAATAATTCCGAATAAAAAATATACAGTGAGTTGAGAGAGAAAATCACAACACAAAAGACAAACTGTGAAGCTGAAACTGAAGCACTGTGGTTCTGTTTATCTTTCAAATGTTCATTGTGGTCAGTTTCAGATGCATCGCTTTCATACACTGTAAAAAAAAAAAAAAAAAAAAAAAAAAAAGTAAAAAAAAACGGTATTATTCCGGCAGCTGGGGTGCCAAAAAAATACCATTAAATAACAGAAAATAACTATCTCATAAAAATAGGGTAATTTTCCATAATTAAAATATAGTTTTTTGCCCTACCTTTAGATGAGATTTTGCCTCTTTTTTTTTTTTTTTTTGACTTTTTAATGTTTAATAAAGAGTATTTTCATGTATTAAAACAATCAAATTACCTATAAATATATATATATATATATATGTATATATATATATATATATATATATATATATATATATATATATATATATATATATATATATAAATAATTTTCAATGAGTCTAAGTTGTACAATCCACTGATAAAAACTGCATTTGGACAGTTTATCAGTGCTTATACATGTTATACATTCACAAAAATACATTTATTCAACATTTTTGTTGTGAAACCTCCCGTAATTACACAAGATATTTGTCAATTAACAAACAAGTCTTGTTCAACTTACACAACAAATACTTCTTTTACGGTTAATTGTCAGTAATTTTATCCCGTTTTATTTTTTTATTTTTTTTTACAGTATTAAACTTTAAATTAACAGTTTAATCTCATAAATAGAAAAGAAATATTTGTGAAATTATGACACATTTGCAAATGTATTTTAACTGTATTTTTCTGTGAAAAAATAAAAGTTATTTTAAAAAATGGAAATTTTATGGTTATTCACAGTTACAGTTTTTTCATGTTATTTTACATTTGACGTGTAAAATCACAGTCTATTTTTGTCATTTCATTGATATTTTCCTGTATCTTAAAAATACAGGAAAAATCTGTAAAATAAACAGTGAAAATCTGTTAAATTACAGATTTTTTTTTTACAGTGTAATTCATAGTTTGAGTTCTTGTTTGTTCAGTATTAATTGTCAGCCTTGTAAATCCAAGTTGGACCAAGGAAATTCAAATTCTCCCTTTGTGCAGTAATCTACACCTGGCTTTTCTGCCTCCGTCCATAATAATATACATTATATAGACCACAGGTGTCAAACATGCGGCCCGGGGGCCAAAACTGGCCCACCAAAGGTTCCAATCCGGCCCGCGAGATGAATTTACAAAGTGCAAAAATCATCCTGAAGATATTAACAGTCAAGGGCATCAAACTCAAAAATAACAGCATAATAACCTAGAAATAATGACTCCAAATGTTCCTCTTGGTTTAATGTGAGAAAAATAATATGACATTATGTCTCTAAATAATGGCAACACCAATTTTTTCTCTTTGATTTATTGCAAAGAACATTAAATTGTGATATCCTTTAACAATAAAATGTCAATAACCTGAACAAATATGAACAACCTGAAATGTCTAAAGAAAAATAAGTGCAATTTTAACAATATTCTGCCTGTTTTGTGTCTTGGTAGATCTGATCTGTTATGCACATGTATTAATCATAAATTGAGGCATAAAATTGATCAAATTATACTTATTTTTCTTTAGAAATTTCAGTTTTTTATAGTTATTCACATCTTTTTTGTTTTGGATAGAAATAGTTTCATCATTTAATGTTATTTTTTGCACTAAAAAAATTGGAGTTGTCATTATTTATAGGCTATTATGCTAGTATTTGACTGGTCTGGCCCGCTGGAGGTCAAACTGGGCTGAATATGGCCCCTGAAAGAAAATGAGTTTGACACCCCTGATATAGACTAAATGTGGTCTAAAATTAACGTTTATTTGCAACATAGTATAACAAACTATTCCATGATCAGAAACAAATACGTTTTTGCAAAAAAAAAAAAAAAAATCTCCGTTTTGAATGTCTGGGGTCAGCAGAAATTTGTGATGTTAAAATGGGGTCACGAGCAGAAAAAAGCTGGGAACCACTGGGTTAATGAGACATGTATAGGAATTAAAGCAGAATGTGACAGTTTACCTGAACACCTACGGTAGAACTGCACACCTTCTTTGATGTAGCGACCATTTCACTAACTTTACCTGCAATGAGAGGTGTTCTGAACCTTATTATCAGAAATCAAAATGCGAGCAGGCGGTTTCACCTCGTTCTCGTTCTATTCTCTGAACTTGATTAACCTTTGCTCAGGTTTCAAATATAAGGTTATTACTGCTAATATAGACACAGCAGACTTAAATGAAATCTGTACATTCTGTTCAAGACCAAATTTGGCCCCTTCTCTTTCATGGCAGTGATCTTTTATTATTTACTTTTCGCTCCATTATTACTTCTGTGTTGTTCTTCTGCAAAGAGTCTGAAATGATCTAATTGTAAAGAGGGAAAAAAAAAAAAAGGTTTACTGTATCAAAGTATGAAAATTTTGGTATTAACTGAACTTAAGGCTGGATAATACACTGTAAAACATCTGAGACTGCAGGAAATTAGTACTAAAGTAGAAAAAATGAGCTCCGAGGTGGCAGAAGCACATGCATTTTTTTTTATTTTTTATTTAAAGCTGCAGTGCTTGATGGTTTTTAAGCCTCACTGGGCAGCGTTCTTTAATTACCTTTCAGCAGATTGTATTTCAAGTGGTCTGAGCGGAGACTAATGCATCGAAAATCTACCCCACGACACCCACGCTTTGTCTTATCACAGGTATTTTCAGACAGGGGAGGGATTAAATATGTGACGGACAATCGCTGATCAGGTTTTTATCATATAAGACTCAGCATGGATGCTTAAAATGTGGCATCAGGTTCATCTAGAATTAGTCGTATTATATTAGTTTTATTATATTTAGGATTTGGATTTGGACCCAGAGGAGAGAGCTGCATGAAGAGGGTATGTACTTTCCAATTCTGCTTGTTTTTTTTCCCCATAATTTCAGCTGCGTAAGAGTCAACTCAAGTAAAAATGCACAAGTAGAAACTCTGCAATGCATCAAAGACTAAAAAAAAAAAAAAATCTATATTTGTACTGCTTGTTTATGTGCAAAGCTACTGAATCAACTGCACTATTAATAAGTTAATTCACCTGCTTTGTATGTAGAAAATACAGATATGTGTTAAAATGTAAAATGTAAAGTACTGATACCTGGTAACATTTACCATTTTGACAAATATTTAACTCAGTTCAATACATTTGACGACATTTTGATACAGTTACATGTGTAATGAAAAAAATGCATTTATTGACATTACATTTTCATTCTGACTTAACTACTTTACTTGACATTTTTTGTCAATATCTTGAAAAATGACCTAACTAAACTAAAATGACCCTTTGTGCAAAAAAGTCCGACACAGTTTTGCTGAAATATTTACCGTTGACAGAAATATCTGAGAACTTAGTAATTCATAATGAATACCAAAAAAAATGTGTTTATTTGCATAAAATTTTCTTTATGACTTTTTCACTTAATTCAACTTTTTTTTTTCTTGCAAATTTCGTGGAAAAAATAACTAACTAAACTAAAATGACCCAAAAATGACCTCTTGTGCAAAAAATCTGACAAAAATTTGCATAAATATTTAGTTATGATAGAAATATTTGAGAACTTAGAAAATCATAATTAATGAAAAAATTGCGTTTATTTGCATTAAATTTTTATTGTAACTTTCTCACTTTACTCTCCTTTTGTCATCAATATCTTGAAAAATGACCTAACTAAACAAAAAATGACCCAAAAATGACCCTTTGTGCAAAAAAGTCCGACACAGTTTTGCTGAAATATTTACCGTTGACAGAAATATCTGAGAACTTAGTAATTCATAATTAATTTGTTTTTTTTAAATCCATTTATTTGCATAAAATTTTCTTTATGGGTTTTTCACTTATTCAACATATTTTTTTTTGTCAAAAAATAACTAACTAAACTAAAATTACCCAAAAAAATGACCTTTTATGCAAAAAAATCTGACAAAAATTTGCATAAATATTTAGTTATGATAGAAATATTTGAGAACTTAGAAAATCATAATTAATGGAAAAAAATTGCATTTATTTGCATTAAATTTTTACTGTAACTTTATCACTTTACTCTCCTTTTGTCATCAATATCTTGAAAAATGAGCTAACTAAACTAAAATGACCCAAAAATGTTTTGTACAAAAAAATCAGACAGAATTTTGAATAAACATTTATTTGATAAAAAAAATATCTGGGAACTTCATAAATCATAATTAATTTTTTTTTTTTTTTTTTTTGCGTAAAATTTTCAGTGACTTTCCCACTTTACTCTGCTTTTTTTTGGTCAATATCTTGAAAATGACCTAACTAAACTAAGATGACCCAAAAATGATCTTTTGTGCAAAAAATCAGACAAAATTTTGCATAAATATTTAGTATCATCATATAAATATTTTGAATAAACATTTATTTGATAAAAATACCTGGGAACTTCGTAAATCATAATTAATGATTGATTGATTGATTGGTTGGTTGGTTGGTTGGTTGGTTGGTTGGTTGGTTGATTGATTGATTGATTGATTGATTTTTTTGCATTAAATTTTCACTGTGACTTTCCCACTTTACTTTTTTTGGTCAATATCTTGAAAAATGACCTAACTAAACTAAGATGACCCAAAAATGTTTTGTACAAAAAAATCAGACAAGATTTTGAATAAACATTTATTTGATAAAAATATCTGGGAACTTCGTAAATCATAATTAATGACTGATTGATTGATTGGTTGGTTGGTTGGTTGGTTGATTGATTGATTGATTGATTTTTTTGCATTAAATTTTCACTGTGACTTTCCCACTTTACTCTGCTTTTTTGGTCAATATCTTGAAAATGACCTAACTAAACTAAGATGACCCACAAATGGTCTTCAGACAAAATTTTGCATAAATATCTAGTATCATCATATAAATATCTGAGAACTTAGTAAATCATAAATAATGAAAAAAATTGCATTTATTTTTTGCATAAAATTTTCACTGTGACTTCCCCACTTTACTTTGTGCAAAAAAAAAAAAAAAATCATGCATAAACATTTAGTTAAGTTGAATCCAGGAATTTAGTAAATCATACATTTTTAGAAAATATTTGGCAACCAAATTTTAATTCAGTGTATTTAATGAATTTTTTTCTTTTGCTACAGACCTGTAAAGTTACTCAGTTACATAATCCGTCAGTTTCTTGCAAAGTATCCATTGATCACATGTTTTACAGTGTGATAAGAGTGAGTAGAAGAACAACAGTGGAACAGAACAGAGCAGAGGTGTAACTGTAAATGATGGGTTTTCTTCGTTTATCTTCTATTCACTTAAGTCTCTGTGAGGAACCAAACTTGTGGGATTCTAAATCTCCAGAGGCTATACCACTACTGTTTTTACACTTATGTACTCCAGTGTAGCTCCAAGTAAAAACACAATGCAACATTAATGTCCGGCGAGTAGCGATTTGTACCAGATACTAAATAGTTAATACATTTTGTCAGATTTATGTTAGCGTTCCCGCTCCGCACACCTGGATTTGAACAGGTTAATCACTTAGCCACGTTCAAAAAGTACTTTCGCATGTCGGGAATTTCACAGCTGAGCGTGTGATGCGGTGGAATTTGACTGATCGCGTTCTGTGCGTACGGCGCAACGGCCTCGATGGTACTCTGGAGGAAAAAAAAGAGAGAGTCAGAAAACAAACACTATCATTAAATATGGATGTTTGTGTTCTGGTCTAAAACAATGTATTTGACCAAGTAATGGATTGTTCACATTGCGACGGAGACACAAAAGACAAAAGCTATTGAAGCAAAACACCACAGCCCTTTGAGAGGATATGATCGCACTGGAAAATACTTGATATCTCTTCCGCATTATTGTTACGACTCAGCGGCAGGAAGATGCTAAGTGCTTGTAAAAAGGCAGCTCCGGTCAGCTGAGGTTTGACTACAGCAGGGGGGTCAAATATACGGCCTCTGGGCCAAAAGTGGACCAACAAAGGTTCCAATCCGGCCCATGGGGTGAATATGGAAAGGCCAATTTTGACCTCAAGTAAAATCAGAGCATAATAACCTATAAATGACTCAAAATTTTCTTCTTGATTTAATGTGAAAAAAAAATTACATTATGCCTATAAATACTGACAACTTCAAATTTTTGTCTTTTTTTACAGCAAAAAATACCCCCCCCCCCAAAAAAAAAAAAAACAAACAAACAAAAAAACAAGCAAAAAACGATTAACCCTAAGCCTAAACTTTTTTTTTTCTTATTTTGGCTATAAAAAAGTTCGAAAACATGCTGTGAGTAAAACAAATGTCTCCATCCACTGTCATTGATCCAACTCCATGGGTTTTACTGGTGAATCAATGTTATAGAAGATGACGGTGTTTCCATGGTAACAACGGAGCCTCTGAACGTCCAAATGGGTCATATGTGATGACCATGAAAAGATGACAAACTGTATTTTACATCAGTTATTTACATGTATTGATAAGATTAATGGATCAACAGGTATTTAATATTTTTTATGTCAGTTTATACTTTATTCGCTGGTGGATGTTTGGGTCTTTATGGGTTAAATTATGAAATATCTACATTAACAAATTATTCTTTAACAATAAAATGTGAAAACCTGAACAAATATAAATAACGTGACATGTCCAAAGAACATTTATTTCAATTTTAGCAATATTCTGCCTTTGTGAAAATGTTTTGTACCTTTATAGATCTGATCCATAATGTAATAAATGATAAGTTGAGGGGTAATATTGTTTAAATTGCACTTAATTTCCTTTTTTTTTCAGGTTGAGTTGTCATTATAGACTATTTTATTATTATTTTACTGGTCCATGGGGTGAATATGGAAAGGCCAATTGTGACCTCAAGTAAAATCAGAGCATAATAACCTATAAATGACTCAAAATTTTCTTCTTGGTTTAATGTGGAAAAAAAAAAAAATTACATTATGCCTAAAAATACTGACAACTTCAAATTTTTGTCTTTTTTTACAGCAAAAAATAAAACCCCCCCACCCTTAAAAAAAAAACAAAAAAAAAAAAACAAAAAACAAGCAAAAAACAATTAACCCTAAGCCTAAACTTTTTTTTTCTTATTTTGACTATAAAAAAGTTTGAAAACATGCTGTGAGTGAGTCCTTTTGCCTATTTTTCCAGAGCACTTAGATCACAGGTGTCAAACATGTGGCCCGGGGGCCAAATCAGGCCCGCCAAAGGTTCCAATCCGGCCCATGGGGTGAATATGGAAAGGCCAATTGTGACCTCAAGTAAAATCAGAGCATAATAACCTATAAATGACTCAAAATTTTCTTGGTTTAATGTGAAAAAAAAATTACATTATGCCTATAAATACTGACAACTTCAAATTTTTGTCTTTTTTTACAGCAAAAAATAAACCCCCCCTCCCTAAAAAAAAAAAAAAAAAAACAAGCAAAAAACAATTAACCCTAAGCCTAAACTTTTTTTTCTCATTTTGACTATAAAAAAGTTCGAAAACATGCTGTGAGTGAGTCCTTTTGCCCATTTTTCCAGAGCACTTAGATCACAGGTGTCAAACATGCGGCCCGGGGGCCAAATCAGGCCCGCCAAAGGGTCCAATCCGGCCCACGGGATGAATTTGTGAAATGCAGAAATTGCACCGAAGATATTGTTGTGGAAATGTTCAACTGATAACCCACACACAAAGAGGAGGAGAGAAAGTTAGAGTTACAATAAATAAATGCATTTATTGAGAAGTCAATCACAGAGAAACTCTGTAAGTGAAGTCTGATTAAACAAGAGAAAACTAAAGATTATATAGAACCAAATCCAACCCCCTCAAACTATGATGTCATTCCTTACGTACATCGTACCACTCCATACTACTCCTTCTCTGCTCCATGAAGAGGTCATGATGACCTCTTCACCCTAACCTTGCTTGGATCCTATCTGGAGTGCAGGCGCCATCCTCTATCTACACATTCAGACATTTAGGTGTTTGGGTTTTAACTCAAGGCAAGAAAAAACTCCATTCCTGGGTCGGGGGTGTTACAGAGTGGTAAACATCACACATAATGAATAATGACTCAGCATTAAAAGAAGATGTACTAACAGTATAGAATATAAAAAGTAAATTTTCTACCACAATATTAACAATCAATGGTGTCAAAATCATTTTAATTCAGGTTCCACATACAGACGCATACAGTCCAGTTAGATTTCAAGTGGGTCAGAACCAGTAAAATATTAACATTATAACCTATAAATAATGACAACCCCAAATTTTCTCTTTGTTTTTTAGGTGTAAAAAAGTAGAATTACATGAAAATGTGTACATTACCAAGTTATACATTTACAAAAAACATGAATAACCTGAACAAATACGAACAAGCAGAAATGTCTTAAGAAAAGTAAATTTAATTTTACCAATATTGTGCCTGTTACTAAATGTTTTGTGATTGTAACGCACACATGTAAATGACAAACTGATAAACAGAGGTATAAAATTGTTAAAATTGCACTTGTTTTTCTTAGGACAATTCAAGTTGTTCATGTTTTTCAGATTTTTAAGGAAACTTTGTATTTGTAAACTTGATCATAATAAAATGTTACTGTTTTCACCGTTATTTTTTTACCGGTCCGGCCCACTAGAGATCAAATTGGGGTGAATGTGGCCCCTGAACTAAAATGAGTTTGACACCCCTGACTTAGATCTTTCAAAATCTTGCAGTCTTTTACAATGTATTGGATGTTCTAATTCTGCTTCTTCTTGTACATCTTCTTGTGAAATTACCGTAACGATCCAATAAAACCTATAAAGCACAATGTCTCAGGTTTCAGAAACTGTCGGAATTTTTCCAATTGCACAAACAGTGAAAGAGTTACATCCATCCAGACTGTATATACACAGGGTGTGTCAGCGGTGACACGTCAGGTTTTAAAGAGTTAAACCATAAAGACCCAGTGTTACTTTTTTTTCTCTATTTAGCCTTTCTTAAGTGATTCATCATCATCCATCCATCCATTCTCTTCCGCTTATCCGGGGCCGGGTCGCGGGGGTAACAGTCTAAGCAGGGATGCCCAGACTTCCCTCTCCCCAGACACCTCCTCCAGCTCTTCCGGGGGGATCCCGAGGCGTTCCCAGGCCAGCCGAGAGACATAGTCTCTCCAACGTGTCCTGGGTCTTCCCCGAGGTCTCCTCCCGGTGGGACATGCCCGGAACACCTCCCCAGGGAGGCGTCCAGGAGGCATCCGAAACAGATGCCTCCTGACAGATGCCCGAGCCACCTCAGCTGGCCCCTCTCGACGCGGAGGAGCAGCGGCTCTACTCCGAGCCTACTCATCATCATTTATTGTAATATTATCCTCGGCATTTTGCATTCTTCACTGTAAATAATGTATTTTCCTATATTTAATTTGGACGTTCATGAAAACTCACTAAATTTAAAGGTTATTATATTAGAACTTTCTATCAAAAATTGAAGAAAAAGGGACTTTTTCAGCAAATCTATCATTAACTGAACATAAAACAAGTGTCTCCATCCACTGTCATTGATCCAACTCCATGGGTTTTACTGGTGAATCAATGTTATAGAAGATGACGGTGTTTCCATGGTAACTACGGAGCCTCTGAACGTCCAAATGGGTCATATGTGATGACCATGAAAAGATGACAAACTTTATTTTATACCAATTATTTACATGTATTGATAGGATTAATGGATCTATAGGTATTTTATATATTATGTCAGTTTATATTTTATTCGCTGGTGGATGTTTGGGTCTTTTTATCATAAAATATCTGTATTCTTAAACAATAAAATGTGAAAAACCTGAACAAATATGAACAACCTGACATGTCTAAAGAACATTTATTTCAATTTTAACAACATTCTGCCTTTGTCTAAATGTTTTGTACCTTTATAGATCTGATACATAATATAATAAATGATATGTTGAGGCGTAATATTGTTTAAATTGCACTTAATTTCCTTTTTTTTCAGGTTGAGTTGTCGTTATAGACTATTATATTATTATTTTACTGGTCCATCTTAGTTGAGATCAAGCTGGGCTGAATGTGGCCCCTGTACTAAACTGACTTTGACACTCCTGGTCTATAGTGGATGAACTTATGCTGAACTGTGGCTGCTTTGATGTTTTATTCTGATGCCGCTTGAAACCGTCAGTCGCAGTTTTTGAGCCGCACACCTTCCGACGGGTGCTTTTTTTGTTTAACAGGGCTCTTCTATTTCTTTCATTCGGCTAATTGGCATAAGTGACTAATCCACCGTACCAGTCACACTAATGCGTGTGAATATATCGATTATTCCACAACTGAGATGACAGTAAAAAGTGTTGGAAAATGTGTGAATATCAGTGGGTGATCACCGTATTTTATGTAAAAATAGAAAATTCAGACAAGTTCAGGCGTCTGCAAAACAAGGCAGATGGATTACATATGGTTCTAGTCAGGGATGAAGAAAAAACACAGAAAAAAAATATATATATATCTGACATAAATGTACACTTTAACAGCAAAACTATAGGTTGAATTCATACCAAAGTGGGTTTATAGATTGACAGTGACCCAGAATAGATCTGAGTACATTTCGGGAGCAGTAGGTCAAAGTTCAGATTTTTTATGAATTTTTTAATCTATTTTTTCCCTGTTTACTTATAATGGGTGAAATTTCAAATGTCTGTAGGAGCAAAACTATTGGTTGAATTGATACCAAACTGAGTTTATAGATTACCAGTGACCCAGAGTAGATGTGATTACATTTTGGGAAAAGTAGGTCAAAGTTCAAATTTTTAATGAATTTTAAAATTCTTTTTTTTTCCCCCCATTTACTTATAATTGGAGGAAATTCAAATGTCTGTAGCAGCAAAATTATTGGTTGAATTCATACCAAATTGGGTTTATAGATTGCTAGTGACCCAGAATAGATGTCATTACATTTTGGGAAAAGTAGGTCAAAGTTAAAATTTTTATGATTTTTTTTTTTTTTTTTATCTTTTCTTTTTTTTTCCCCATTTATCTATAATGAACAGAATTTCAAATGTGTGTAGCAGCAAAACTGTCAGTTGAAGTCATACCAAATTGGGTTTATAGATTGCCAGTGACCCAGAATAGATGTTGTTACATTTTGGGAACAGTAGGTCAAAGTTCAAATTTTTTATGAATTTTTAAAATCTTTTTTTTTTTTTCTCATTTACTTATAATAGGTGGAATTTCAAATGTCTGTAGCAGCAAAACTATTGGTTGAATTCATATCAAATTTGGTTTATAGATTGCTAGTGACCCAGAATAGATCTGATTACATTTTAGGAAAATTAGGTCAAAGTTGAAATTTTTTATGAAGTTTTTAAAATCTTTTTTTCCCTTATTTACTTATAATGGGCAAAATTTCAAATGTCTATAAAAAACATCAATTTTATTTCAATTTACTTCAAACTTGACAAATACTTAGAGGCAACTGATATGCAGACATCAGCACACGCATAGACATGATGACATCAGCTGGGTCAATGCTAAAATAAGATGCAATACATGTGAGGGGCGGGGTTTGTTGTGCCTGGAACCACTTGGTTTTTTTTTTTGTTTTCACAATGCTATAATACTTTTTTGGAGGAGAATGAATTCACTTTGTAAATCAAGGGTGGCCTTTAGACTTTAAATATGGCTCATGGCTCAGATGGTAGAGTGGGTTATCCAATAACCGAAGGGTTGGCAGTTTGAATCCCGCCCTGTCCATGTGCTATTGTGTCCTTGGGCAAGACACTTTACCCTCCTTGCCTCCAGTGCTGCTACTCACACTGGTGTATAAACGCATATGAGTGTTTGGTGGTGGTGGGAGGGGCCGTAGGTGCAGATTGGCAGCCACGCTTCCATCAGTCTGCCCCAGGGCAGCTGTGGATACAGATGTAGTTTACCACCACCAGAGGGAGAATGTGAGAGTGAATGAATAATGAATCCTCTGTATGCGCTTTGAGAATGCGTTCATAGAAAGCGCTATATAAATCTAATCTGTTATTATTATTATTAGTAGTAGTAGTAGTAGTAGTAGTATTATGTCTTTAGCAACTTTCACAGCTTCTCCACTCTTTTGTCCACTGCAATATATAAATGTGTTCATGATGGGCCATTTAATGATCTTGTCAGTGCCATATTGTATCATAAGAGTACTTTGTACTATAAAAAGTCTAATGTCAAGGTCATGTTGTAGGTCAAAGGTCACTAAAATGCCTAGTTTTTTTTTTTTTTTTAATTCATACCATTCTGACATTTTGTCAAATCTGTCCTCAGTTCTGTTCCCTCTGGTTTCCTGGTGGGACCCCCCAAGGCCTTTGGCCCTTTAAAGACACATTACAGACTAAATATTACAACATGTACATTCCATTTGAATTTGCCGCCATTAGTGTGACGGGAAACACTAGCACACATTTTTGGCGGGAATCACCAACACTTCATTCATTCATTTTCTGAACCTGCTTTATCCTCACTAGGTCACTTGGAGCCTATCCCAGCTACTTATGGGTGAAGGCGGGGTTCACCCTGGACATGTGACCAGTTCATCACAGACTGAACATATAGAGACAAACACCTTCACACCTATGGGTGATTTAGATTAACCAATTAACCTATCAGTGCATGTGTTTGGATGGTGGGAGGAGCCAGAGTACCTGAACCCACGCAGACACGGGGAGAACACGCACACTCCACACAGAAAGGTCCCACCCCCATCGACTGGTGTTGGAATAGAACCCAGGACCTTCTGTCTGTGAGGCACCAGGTCTATCCACTGCACCACTGTGTCGCCAACAGGACATATACATGTAAATGTCAAAGTCATAGAAAACTCCTGTTTGTTCTTTTTGACATGTCTGTATGGAGAATACATGAGTAAATAGTTCTGTTTACTGTGTCTTATTGAATGTCAGTTGTTTGTGGTCAGTAGATGTGTTCTGAGGAGAGAACTTGAGCCCAACATTTGGAAGAACCCACATGAACAGCTGAATTCCATCAAATATGCATTTTGGACCATTTGGGTGACCTTTGACCTAGAATTTGACCTTGACTCTACACCTTTTGTAGTGCAAAACACTCTGAAGACATGACATGTCTCACAAAAAAACATTGAAGGGCCCAGCATGAGCAGATTGTGACACTGTACTTTATCAAAAGTGAAGAAGGTTTGAAAGTTTCCAAAAACCCCACGATTTCGGGGTTGAAAAAGTAATTTTCGGGGTAGGAGGGGTTTTTGGGCTTGAGTTGAAATTTTTTCACATATTTGTTTACATGAGACATGGGAACATTAGAAAATCTGGACTAAAGTTGAATCTGAAAATTTTCCTAAAATAAGCCCCCCCCACACACCAGTAAAATGAAGAGAAACATTTGGAGCCATTATTTCTAGGTTATTATTTTTATGAATATTTTACTGATCCGTTCCGCTTCAGATTAAATTGAGTTATATATGTCCCCTGAACTAAAGTGAGTTTGACACCTCTGGTCTATGTGATCTGTCCTCCTCCATCAAATGTGGAATGTTAGATATGATGAAGTGACAGTGTGTGAGAGTCTGTCCAGACTACTCACAGACGTTCATACACTACTCAGTGGACACATCAATATATTGACCTGTCCTGTTACATCCTTATGGCCTCTCAGATAACAGTGGGTACACTGTAAAAAAAAACAACTGTAATTTAACAGAATTTTCACTGTTTATTTTACAGATTTTTCCTGTATTTTTAAGATACAGGAAAATATCAATGAAATGACAAAAATAGACTGTGATTTTACACGTCAAATGTTAAAGAACACAAAAAGCTGTAACTGTGAATAACCAAAAAAATTTCAATTTTTTAAAAGAATTTTTTTTTCTTTTTTCACAGAAAAATACAGTTCAAATACATTTGCAAATGTATCATACTTTCACAAATATTTATTTTCTATTTATGAGATTAAACTGTTAATTTAAAGTTTAATACTGCAACAAAAAAAAATAGATAGATAGATAGATAGATAGATAGATAGATAGATAGATAGATAGATAGATAGATAGATAGATAGATAGATAGATAGATAGATAGATAGATAGATAGATAGATAGATAGATAGATAGATAGATAGATAGATAGATAGATAGATAGATAGATAGAAAAATCATATAAAATTACTGACAATTAACCATTAAAGAAATATTTGTTCTGTAAGTTTAACAAGACTTGTTTGTTAATTGACAAATATGTTGAGTAATTACAGGAGGTTTCACAACAAAAATGTTGAATAAATGTATTTTTGTGAATGTATAACATGTATAAGCACTGATAAACTGTCCCAATACAGTTTTTATCAGTGGATTGTACAACTTAGTCTCATTGAAAATTATTTATATATATATATATATTTATAGGTAATTTGATTGTTTTAATACATGTAAATATTCTTTATTAAACATTAAAAAGTCAAAAAAAATATGCAAAATCTCATGTAAAGTTAGGGCAAAAAACTATATTTTAATTATGGAAAATTACCATATTTTTATGAGATGGTTATTTTCTGTTATTTTACAGTATTTTTTCGGCACCCCTGCTGCCAGAATATTATTGTTTTTTTTTGTTTGTTTTTTACTTTTTTTTTTTTTTTTGCAGTGTAGTTCAAGGACCTCTTCTTAATGTCTCATAATGGGCTTCTACTATACTCTTTACAACATTTTAATTCATTTATAGATGTTCAAGGTTAACCAGATAGAATCAAGTCACTTTCAGTCATTTAATGGGATTATTTGTGTGTTTATTCATAACACAGTTGCAGTAGTTTATCTGCTCGGGGGGGAAAAAAAAACAAAAAAAAAGCATTTGTGTGTGCACTAGCGCTACCAATAAATTAGGATTCCAGCAGCGGATGACCTTATCATGCATGATGCTTTCTGGTCATGCATGACAAAAAGCATGAGATAAAAGGTGGCATGCTCATGTTAACAGTGAAGGCTGCGAGTCGAGTGAGTTAACGCTGGCCTTTAGGTTAAACATTTAGTCTCGGTTTGGTCCGGAACAAACACGGAACGCTGCACTTAACAAGGACTTTCAGGAATGACAGCGCCATGGCAACAATAGGAGGATATTTGTGTTATTTTAATACAAGGAAGTGACTTTTATTTGTTTTCTCTTCTGTTTGTAATTTTAGATACTATTTATCTTATTATTGTGTATCAGTTTTTTCAGTTTTAATATATATTATCTTCTATATCAGTATATTTGTATTAGTTTTATTGCCCCGCCCCCAAAAGGGATGCAAGGGGTATTGTTTTTGGTTCAGTTTGTTTGTTTGTTAACACTCTAGCAGTAAAACTAGAGGTTGAATTCATACTAAATTGGGTTTATAGATTGTCAGTGACCCAGAATAGCTCTGATTACATTTTGCGAAAAGCACATCAAAGTTAAAAAATTTTTTATGAATTTTTATAATCTTTTTTTTTTCCTCATTTATTTATAATGGGGACAATTTCAAATGTCTGTAGCAGTAAAACTATGGATTAAATTTATGCCAATGTGGGTTTATAGATTGGCAGTGACCCAGAATAGATGAGATTACATTTTGGGTAAAGTAGGTCAAAGTTAAAATTTTTAATGAATTTTTTAAAATCTTTTTCTTCCCCATTTACTTATAATGGGCCAAATTTCAAATGTCTGTAGCAGCAAAACTATTAACTGAATTCATACCAGATTTGGTTAATAGATTCCCAGTGACCCAGAATAGATGTCATTACATTTTGGGAAAAGTGGGTCAAAAGTAAAAAAAAAAAAAAAAAAAAAAAAATTATGAATTTTTCCAATATTTTTTTTCCTCCTATTTACTTGAAATTTCACATCTATAAAAAACACAAATTTTGTTTCAATTTACTTCAAACTTGGCAACTTTTTTTCAGAATTCTGACTTTAAACACAGAATTCTGTTTCCCCCCCCCCCCATAATTCTGACTTTAATCTCTGAATTCTGAAAATTTTCTCAGAATTCTTGCTTTTTTTTTTTTTTTTTTCAGAATTCTGACTAATCTCAGAATTCTGACGTTAATCTTAGAATCCTAACTTTGTTCTCTAAATTCTGATTTTAATTTCAGAATTCTGACTTTTTTTTCTCATAATAATAATAATAATAATAATAATAGGAAGAAATACATATTGGACCTTAGTTTATTGTATATTTTTCCAGTGGCCCTAATTCTCGTCCGTACTTTCTGATATTGGGTTATAAACACACATTTCTTTACTTCAAAAATTAAATGCATGGACATTTTTGTAACTCCATGAAAAAAATAATAAAAATCACATTGTTTTTTTCATGCCTAAGGGGGAATAAAAACACTCAGGTTCTCATAAGTCACGCATGAAAGGGTTAAATACACCCTTTAAATACATATATCACGAATAAAGCCCATCAGGATTAAAATTCAGCCTCAGCACAGTTCAGTTTAGGTAAAATAATAATAATACTAGTACCCACTGGACCCAAACTGAGGCTTTAATATGGATTTATCTACTATCAGACATCACCACTACAATATGCTTTTTTTGTTTATGAGAAAGTGATATCTATCTTCTTTCAAGTTTAATACACAATAACAACTCAATCACTGCGATAATCTATAAATATTCCTCCTTTCTTTTAATCCCCCAACATCAAGGTTAGAAATCCAAGCATGTTCCTTTTTTTGTCTGAATGAGTGGTTTTATGCACTAATGCTGTGTAAGTGTATAGAACAGGTTTTCACCACAGCGGTGTTATCTACTGGGGAGTTTGACTTTGAGCCACAGTCTGAAGTGTGTACAGCAGGAGGGTTTATTTACTCCTCTCATCCATCATCTACATGTCAGAAACACTTTTAAACTCTTATCACTTTATCTGGGGAAAGAGAAATGAAACGGCATGGTCAAATGAAAAATGTGACTGATAATGACAGTCGCGGCAGCTGCGATGAAAAGCCAGTGAATGCGAGGCTCCGACACGTCAGCTGACAGGTTGTTCTAAAAAAAAAAAAAAAAGAAAGGAAAAAAAAAAGAAAAAAAACAATCTGGCATGTTTGAAGAAGAGCAATGCATGTACATTTCCTGTGTATGTAGAAAGCAGTCCGAGTCTCATATCCACCAAGACCTGGATGAGGGATAAGTTTGCACCTGCACTGTGTGGTTACCATGGTAACAATAAGAAAGGATCATACCAGGGCCATCTGTTTATTGGGGGGAAAGATATGAAGAGAAAAAAAAAAAAGGAAAGAGAAAAATACAGATTCACATGTGTTATTATAACCACAGGGTTCAGGCAGGGTCACACTGGAATTATGAGTTAAAATACATATATATATATATATATATATATATATATATATATATATATATATGTATATATATATATATATATATATATATATATATATATATATATATATATATATATATATACATATATGAGTTAAAAAATATGTGTATAGATAGATAGATAGATAGATAGATATAAAAAAAAAAAACACTTCACATAGAAAAGCATTTCTACAAAGTGTTTATAGTAAAAAAAAAACATGTTGAGTAAAAAAAAAATTAAAAAAAATACAGATTCACATGTTATCATAACCACAGGGTTGGAGCAGGGTGATGCGGGAATTATGAGTTTAAAAAACAAAACAAAACAAAAAAACCTACTTAAGTTCGAAAAGCATTTCTACAAAGTGTTTATAGTATAAAAAAAAAAAAAAAATGTTGTGTAAAAAAAACCAAAACAGATTATAACCACAGGGTTCAGGCAGGGTCACGCTGGAATTATGAGTTTTAAATAAATAAATAAATAAATAAAATATATATATAACATTTCAGTTAGAAAGGCATTTCTACAAAGCATTTATAGTAAAAAAAAAAAAAAAAAGTTGTGTGTGAGTGTATATATATATATATATATATATATATATATATATATATATATATATATATATATATATATATATATATATATATATATATATAAACTCTTTTAGGAAAGCATTTCTACAAAATGTTTATAGTAGAAAAATATATGTTGTGAAACAAATAATAATACAGATTCACATGTGTTATTATAAGCACAGGGTTCAGGCAGGGTCATGCTGGAATTATGAGTTAAATATTAAAAACAAACAAAAAAAACAACAACAACAAAAAACCTCAGTTAGTATAACCATAGGGTCTGGGCAGAGTCATGCTGGAATTATGAGTTTAAAAACAAACACACACACACACACACACATATATATATATATATATATATATATATATATATATATATATATACACACATATATATATATGTATGTATTTTTTTTTAAACACTTCAGGTAGAAAAGCATTTCTACAGAACTTTTATAGGCAAAAAAATATATGTTGTGTAAAAAAAAAAAAAAAAAAAAAAAAAAAACAAAACAGATTCACATGTTATTATAACCACAGGGTTCAGGCAGAGTCACACTGGAATTATGAGTTTAAAAAAAAACACTTCAGGTTGAAAAGCATTTTAACAGAACGTTTACAGCAAAAAATATAGATGTTGAGTAGAAAAAAAACTACATAAATGGAATCCAGGCTGTAGTAGTTTCTCTAGCTCTCACACCCTCGACTATGACTAAGAATGAAAAACCTGGCCTGAATCAAAACCAAATCCTCTCCACTGAGTTTTACTGAAACCAAACACATGCATTCTAATGAGGCATTATGTCTGTGTTATGTTGTTTATGCTCCAAACATCTAACAATAGCCAATCAGGAGGAAAACAATTATTCCATTAGTTACAAACGCACGATAAATGACAATATTACCGCTGTTAGAGGAAATAATTCAACTTTTTATTTCCGCTAATGAAAGGTGCAGTAATTACCGTGAATAAGCCAGAGAAGACACTAATAACAACGACAAAATGAGTCACGGAAACATATTATAATGCTTTTTTTTTTTTTTTTTTTTGTAATAAAATAGGCCTTGTGTGTTCATTGATTAGACTGAAGCCACATACTGCATTTACAGCCTCCAGCTCATTTCCCTGTCTTCCTTAATTGCTAACTGCCGCTTAAATGCTACATTATCAATTTTTTAGTAACCATTACCAAGCTTAGAAAAGATACTTAATGGGTTGTTGTTAAATTATAAACCTTGATGAGTTTATTTATGAGTGCAGCTGTAATGGATAAGGTACATTATGCAATTCAGACAATGTATTTACATTTGTGCTGCTTTCATTTCCAAGAGGGAGACACTTTGAGTTCTTCTGAGGTTGAATTATGACACATTTAGTTCTGGGTTTGTTCAAGAGAGGAGAGTTTCAGGCAGAACATGAAGGACAATGGATGGAAGGATGGAAGGAAGGACAGACGGATGGACGGGTTCTTAATCTATTTATTATGTGAGTGTAATTGTCTGTTTTGTTTTGTTTTTTTGTTTTGTTTTTTTTACTTCTCGTTCTATTTATTATGTGGTTTGTGTTTGTTTAAACAATGTTTTTATTCTGGATGAACGTACCTTTAGAATCACACAATTTCATTGTACAATGTACAACCCTGACCCTAACCCTAAGCCTAACCCTGACCCTAAAACCTAAACCTAACCCTAACCCCTGACCCTAAAACCTAAACCTAACCCTAACCCTAAACCCTAAACCCTAAACCTAACCCTAAACCCTAAACTTAACCCCTAACCCTAAACCTAACCCTGAACCCTTAAACCTAACCCTAACCCCTAACCCTAAACCCTAAACCTAACCCTAAACCCTAAACTTAACCCCTAACCCTAAACCTAACCCTAAACCTAACCCCTAACCCTAAACACAACCCCTAACCCTAAACCTAACCCTGAACCCTTAAACCTAAACCTAACCCCTAACCCTAAACCTAACCATAACCATAAAACCTAACCCTAAACCTTAAACCTAACCCTAACCCCTAAGCCTAACCCTGAACCCTAAAACCTAAACCTAACCCCTAACCCTAACCCTAACCATAAAACCTAAACCTAAACCTAACCCTAACCCTAAACCTTAAACCTAACCCTAAACCCTAAACCTAACCCTAACCCTAAACCTAACCCTGAACCCTAAAACCTAAACCCTAAACCTAACCCTGAACCCTAAAACCTAAACCTAAACCTAAACCCTAACCCTGAACCCTAAACCTAACCCCTAACCCTAAACCTAACCCTGAACCCTAAAACCTAAACCTAACCCTAACCCTAAACCTAACCCTAAACCCTGACTCTAAACCTAACCCTGAATGCCAAAACCTAACCCTAAACGTAAACCCTAAACCCTAATCCTAACCCTAAACCTTACCCTAAACCTAATCCCAACCCTAAACCTAACCCCAACCCTAAACCTAAACCCTAACCCCAACCCTAACCCTAGACCCTAACCCTAAACCTAAACCCTAAACCCTAACCCTAAACCCTAAACCCTAACCTTAAACCCTAACCCTAAACCCTAACCTTAAACCCTAAACCTAACCCTAAACCCTAACCTTAAACCCTAACAGTCCTTATGTTTAACACTGTACTTTAACTCTTTTCTTCATCTCACATATCATTTTTAATCCGACTGCTTCAGAATGGATATTATTCAGTTAAAATCGGCGTTCCTTTTCCGTTTAATAACAGGAGGTCGTCTGAGAACTGTGTGCAGTTATTTTTAAACTGTTTTTTAGTGGGCGGGGCTGCTTGTTAACCTGCCAATGAAAAGATGACCTGAATAGATTAACAGACATTTAAAATACACCCACACGTTTCTTTTTTTTTTTTTTTTTAAGCCTCTAAATATCAATCATTACCAATGCAAAAACTGGAAAACGTACAGCAGCACTGAGCTGTGTACTTCCTGGTAATCCTTTAAAACCCAACAAATTCAGGGAATTTGGGAAACTAATGCCGCGCTTGACCGTTCTGATACGCCTCTGAATGCTGCTTTTGCACGTCAGCGTGGCGTGCAGAGCGGCTTCTGACAACTAAATCACTGTTTGTCAGCGAGCGTGTGCACAGACGGTCGGTCGGTCGGTTTGTAATGTGCAGCTTTTGGAATCTGTTCTCCGGGGGGGAAATCACAAGCGATCATCAGTTTAACAGAAAGGTTGAGCTGTTGTATGCTATAATTATTTTATTTGGGAGTGGAGCAGACAATAATCATTATTAAAATGAATGACAGGAAAAACAGACAAACTAATTGAGCGTGTTAAGTGTCCTCAAACCAAATGAGGTATGACTAAATGCATCCTTGGAAATATGCAGCCGCATCAGCTCCGGAAAACAAAGAGTCATTGCATTCTTTTACCAAACGCTGCAGAACACTGAAGCATATGGTTTCGTGCCAGAAACATAAAATCAGCAATCAGGAAAAAACACCAGAGCCAAGAAACAACAATCATGATTTCCAAATGTGCTGCGACTATGATGGAAATCCTAAATATGCTGTGAGCCGTGTTCGTCTTCGTCATTACACTGTCATGTGATCGTCTGTTAAAAACCCTTACAAATACTCTGTGGCTAAAATTTGCTTAGACGTCTTATTTCTGTCTTTGTGCATAAGAAATCAATCTAAGTGAATCCCCAAATGAACTTTATGTTGGTAAATGCAAGTTATGCAAATTTACAGGATTTCAGTTCTGTTGCAACATGTTGATGGTCATATGAACTATGTTTTCAGGTCAAAAATGTCCAATTTCATCACAATTAATGCTATATTTTCATGTCACAAATGGCCAAGTTATTTTTTAACTGAATTTACCTGAAAAACAAATATTCTATTCTTTTAGATTCCTCAGTTTTTCTTACTAGATTCTATCCTACGTATCACATGTTTTATTTTTACAGGTTGCAATATGGAGTATGGTGCTGATCCATCCTGCTTATGTTACGCCAATACATACATTAACCCTCCGGTATCCGGTTGCGCCTTTTAGGCACACTTTGCACTTCATGTTAAAAAATTTCATATTATTTTTCACAGTTTAAATATGGTTAGAATTCAAAAGTTGTCTTTAAAATTCTGGCCACCGACTAAAATTTGCACATTGTAAACAAAAGAAAATTACAAGACTGGCATCTGTCTCCCAAGTGTGCCTAAAATGTTTTATTTCTTCCATTTAATATGTATGATTAGGGCTGACGTTGATTTACAAAAATAAAATCAAATTAGAGCAGAAAAATAAATCAATATATAATGTTTAATAGTTTGATTTATAGGTGTGCATTTTACGCACACTTGGTGACAGATGCTAGTATTTTTGAACATTTGACCTAGCGCCAAAAATAATAATGCAAATTAACCAATGTTGGAGTTAATCATTGACATATGCCAGGATGAAAAAATCAAATAATATGTGATCCACTTTTTATGTAGTATATTGAAAAGATTTTTTTTTTTTTTTTTGCATCCAAAAAATGGTTTGTTTACATTACAAACACGCCATTTAAAGGGTTAAAAAAATGTGACAATTATTGTGTATTTAGTATTTTTATTTACAGCTCAAGTTGATGAAATAGAAAAAAGTGTAATAGAATTAAAAACAAATTGTATGAAAAATTTTTTGACATTATTCCACAACTGTGCAAAAAAGGCACACTTGGTGCTTAGTAAAGGCCTTGTGGGACGGAATACCGGAGGGTTAAGAATGTCACACAAGACTTTTTAAATCAACAGTTTTCTAATAATAAGCATTTTTATAAAGAAATAACAATTCTATATTGTTATTTACTCTTTAGTATGATGATAAACTATACAATAAATAATTCTGATCCTAGTTTTTGCACAGGGATCATTAGTGTAAACGGTGACATGGCTGCCGAGCATCAGTATGATGGGATCTGTAACAACCATGTCACATCCGTCCACTGCCACATTTTGTGTTTTTGTGTCAGCTGTTATTGTTTTAGATCCACAATACTAACATTTATGAATAAGAGGAGAATTAGCAATAGTAAGTATATAAGTTTATTCCTAATAAAGTACTGGTACTGACCAGAGCATCATGGGTAATGTCCCATCCGTCCACCAGCAAAAGTTTTCACATACACATGCTATTCAAAATCCAATATTTCTGAAAATATAGCTTCCACTGTCAAATAGTATCAGTAGTCTGTGCACAAATGGATTAGCATTATTTCAACACAGTTCTATGCATTTCTTACAACTTTTTTTTTTTTTTGGACAAAAATGGCCACTCATTTGACCCCCTACATAAATTTTAGCCGCATTACACTGTCATGTCCTCATCTGTTAAAAAGCCTTTATAGTTCACTCATAAAAATACTCTGAAATTCAACATTTAAACCTTAACAACACTGTATTACTTTTGTGAAATGTTTCAACATTTTTTATCGTTATGTGGAAAATCAAGGTTAATAAAGTTACCATATTTGGTTCCTTTCCCCATAAGTGGTGAGTGGTTCCTTACCTGTAAGAGAAAAAAAGAAAAAAAAAAAAAATCAATCTGAGAAGTACATATAAATATATTGAAAAGAAAAAAAAAAATACAAGAAAAACACATTTCGAGGAAAGACTTGACAGGTTTTGACACTGTCATATTAACTCTTTAGTTCACTCACATATAGTTTTACTCTTTATAGTTCACTCATACAAATACTCTAAAAAAGATAGATAGATAGATAGATAGATAGATAGATAGATAGATAGATAGATAGATAGATAGATAGATAGATAGATAGATAGATAGATAGATAGATAGATAGATAGATAGATAGAAAAAAATCTGAAAATCTTTTTTAAAAAATCTGTCGAAAAACAAAACTAAATGTTGAATTTCTTTAGTTTATAAATTCAACATTTTACCTTAGTGTGTTATCAGATGACATAAGACTTTTAAAAAATGTATTGTTATGTAGAAAATCAAAGTTAATGAAGTTACCATATTTGGTTCTTTGCTTGTAAGTGGCAAAAAAAACAATATCGAAGAAGTATGTATAAAAAAAAAAAAAAAAAAAAAATACAAGAAAAACACATATAAGGCGTATTTTACAACATTAGACCAACGTAAGTGCTGATACAAACCCCTGTCAACATCCACATTATTGCTTCAAAATTCACGAATCAAGAGCTACAAAATTCTTACTTTGCGAGTTCCTTTCGCACGACTAACATTAACAATTAAACTTAACTAAAATGAAATAAAGGAAATAAACTGTACACTAAGGAAGGAAAAATAAAAAGGTAAAATAAACTGCAACGAGTACTCTGTGTGCAAAGAAAAATACCATTCCTTCATGGTTAGAGGTGGACCTTCCAGACCCTGTAGACCACATCAGACCTTAGATTGTTGACTCACTGTCCTCACTTTAACTGCTGATGTATGTGGAAATGACCAAAAATAGTCACTTGCCCGATAAATGGTTAAGATTTAACCCTTTCATACATGAATTATCAGAACTTTAGTGGAGATTTTTTCCTGAATTTTTTATTCCTCTTTAGGCATGAAAAAACCAATGTGATTTTAAAAAAATTTTATGACCTTATTTTTTAAGGAGTTACAAAATGTCCACTCAACTGGACGCCATGCTTTCAATTTTTGAAGCAAAGAAACCATCATCAGAAAGTAGTAGTAGTAGTAATTGTAATTCATTCGTCCATTTAACAAAACATGACATATTCGTATATACAGTTTGGATTTCTATATTAAACGTGGGTGAAAAGGCTGAAACAACAGCTTATTTAAGCCTATTTATTTATTTATTTTATTTTATTTTTTTCTTGCATTTGGCCAACGCTTTTTTCCAAAGCGACTTACATGGGAAAACCAATCAAATCACACAATCAATCAAATTTTATTTATATAGTGCCAGATCACAACAAAAAGTTATCTCATGACACTTTATATATAGAACTGGTCAAAACCAGACTCTAAGCCAATTTAATTTTAATTTTAATTTTATTTACAAGAAGGAAAGCTGCAGAAACAAAACAAGATAACAAGATGGCACCGTTTTAAACAATAATATAATAAAACAAATAATATAATCTAAGTAAAATCTTAGATTCCTACTAATAATTGGCTTACTTTATCCTAATACTTTATATTTATTAAATACTAGGCCTGTAACGGTACACAAAGTTTTCGGTTTGGTACATTTTCAGTTTTCAAAGCCACGGTTCGTTTTTGTTTTTGTTTTTTTCGGTTCGGTACGGGAAGAAAGAAAACCCCTCAAAATGTCTATTAATGCATTTATGATTTTTTAACATTTTTCCCCCAATTTTGGAGACAATAGAATATAGAAAAACAGGAATAATATAATTTTGCTGCTACAAATCAAATAGAAAATAAAATAAATCATTCATATTACTAAATGTATTTTAAACACTAGTATTGCACTTTTCCCTGAAAGGTAGTTTTGAACAAACAAGAAAAATCTAATCACAGTTCTGTCAGTTCACATTCTGCAGAAAAATAACAAATACATAATAAATAAATAAATAAATAAATAAATAAAATTCCACATGAAGTGCAACATTAACAAGAGGGTAAACTGGTATTCTGTTTTAACAAACTGAAGAGAAACTTTGACAACACAATGAACCAAATTATTTATTTTAGGACAGAGAACAAACTGTTTAGGACACTGTGTGTATTTGTGTGTGTCTGTGTGCACGGGGGATTTTTTTTTTTTTTTTGGAGCCGGGGGGTAGGGGGGGCGTGCAGTTATATACGTGGGGGTGCGGTCCATAAGTAACGGAACGAACGCTGTCGTGAAACGAAAGTGAAACTTTACATACTTTCAACGTTTTATTTATTCCTCGATTATACAGCGTGTGTGACAGACAGACAGACAGAGCTAGTGTCAGTGTTTTAGAACTACCGTAGTTCCTAGGGGCCAAACAATGTCCGTCTTATTAACGTCTCTTTCCTCGTTGTTGTCTTTCACCTGAACCTGAACTGATCCAAACTGGACTGGACTGACGGTGGAGGGTCTTCAGTCTCTTCCTTCCAGGTTCACATCATATTTGTTGGGTTTTTTTAACCTTTTATCTACTGCTATTTCATATTTTGGGTCAATGTGCGCTCCTTTATTAAGTCCGTGTGAAACTTGCGCGGATTTAAAGTTCTGCATCGAACGACGTCTTTCGTTCCTTTTTCTTTTTCTCATCATACTGTGCTGTTTCGGTACAGCTGTGTACTGAACCGAACAGGTGTGTACCAAAACGGTTCGGTACATGTACTGTTACAGGCCTATTAAATACCTTAGTTTAAAACATCCTTTTAAATGTGGTGAGTGATGTGCATGTTTTTAATTCTTTATCAAAATCGATATACTGTGTGTAAACTATAAATAAAAATATATTTCATTCAGCTAATCTGATGTTTTCTCACATTTTAACATTCTCTAATACT
This sequence comes from Sphaeramia orbicularis, assembly GCF_902148855.1. NCBI lineage: Eukaryota > Metazoa > Chordata > Actinopteri > Kurtiformes > Apogonidae > Sphaeramia > Sphaeramia orbicularis. The sequence goes on along the minus strand of NC_043964.1, from coordinate 16,022,082 downwards.
AGTTATTACTCACTTCATGTAGATAATACACAACAACAAAAAAAAGTTTTTGAATAAGAAAACTGTTAATTACAGTCTAATAACAATTAGTAATGGATTTACACTCAAACATGTTACTGCAGATCAGGTTAATCTAGAACACAGGTGTCAAACATGCGGCCCGGGGGCCAAATCCGGCCCGCCAAAGGGTCCAGTGCGGCCCTTTGGATGAATTTGTGAAATGCAAAAATTACACTGAAGATATTAACAATCATTTTAGTTCAGGTTTCACATTTAGACCAATGCAATCTCAAGCAGGTCAGATCAGTAAAATACGATCGTAATAACATATAAATAATGACAACTCCAAATTTCTCTCTTTGTAAATGTAAATATTTTCATGTATTTACACTAAAATAAAGTATAATTTCACAAAAAAAAAAGTGAATAACCTGAACAAGTATGAACAACCTGAAATGTTTCAAGAGAAGCACATACAATTTTAATAATATTCTGCCTGATACTAAATGTTTTGTGTATTTGTAGACCCGCTGTGATCTGTAAGTTAAAATGAACACGTGAAAATGACAAACTGAAGCATAATATTGTTAAAATTACACTTATTTTTTGATTTTATTCATGTTATTCACATTATTTGAAAGGACAGTTTGTAGATACAGTCTACTCTCGTTATACCGCCAACTTCCGTTCACGGCCAAATTGGCGGTATAGCGAAAATGGCGTTACAACGGGTTGCGTCCATAATGTGCATGTCTTTACTATATGATGTCTATGCTGCCTCCGTTAACCCGTTCTAATTGCGTTTCTAAATAAATCTTGATTCTGTTATGTTGTAAGGGATCATTTAAAGTGGGGAAACATTTTAAGCATTATTATACCGTGTCGGGAAACGACACCCCATCATCTTGAGGCTTTGGCTTAATCCCACGTCCTCTTCCCGACATCCTGACCTACTGAGTGTTCTGCGATAAATGAACGGTGGCCGTTCCGTAGACCTACTCGTAGCTTGTCGCGATCAGCGTCTGGCGCATTTGTTTCAGTGCATTGTTAAAATTTATGTGTACTCGATGGCAATCACGCTGGCGATATACGGTCGGGAAATCAGTGGTATAAGTGTTGTTTGTGCATGGAACTGGGCTGGCGGATGGCGATAGGCGGAAATGGCAGTAGCTAATGGAATAATGCATTGGGGATTTTTGTGCAATGGTTTTGGTCGGCGGTGAGCGAAAATGGCGGTATAACGGCGGGCGGTTTAACGAGAGTAGACTGTATAAACATTTTCATTGTTTAATTTTACTTAGTCTAAAATATAGAGAAAATTTTGGAGTTGACATTATTTATATATTATTATGTTATTATTTTACTGGTTTGGCCCACTTCAGATCAAATTTAGATGAATGTGGCCCTTGAACTAAAATGAGTTTGACACCCCTGATCTAGAACAGCAAAGTTACAGTAATGGTATGAATTGCAGTTTATGGGATGGTGCATAAGCGTCCACTGTGTCGGCTGATATGGAACGAAAACAACAAAACCCATGAATATACAAGAGAACAGCTGGAGAATACCTGTCCACTGTAGTGACCAGTATGCATGAAAGGGTTAAATAAGCGCCGATAACAGTCACAGACAGGAAACAGATGGAAATACTATCAGTAAATTTACAGGATAAGGATGTGAGATATTCCAGATAAGGCCGAGATTCAGCGAAAAAAAAAGAAACAGTTCGGTTTTTCCATATCGCAAAAAAAAAAAAAAATCCTGATGTCTTTATGTGCTCTATTAGTTTTACTTCATAGTGACAACATAAGACTGTAAAAATAGACGCAGTGATCAAAGACACATCTGGGACTGGTAAGAAGAAAAAGAATTCATCAGCAGTCGTCGGGGGGGTTGGGGGGGGGGGGGGGGGGGGGGGGGGGTCTGCAGCTCACGTCTGTCTGAAAGCAAAGCACGCAGCGGCTTCTCCTCTGAGAGCTCTGCAGGTGCTGGAAATCACCCCAGGTCACCGACTCTTCTCCCACGTGGACTTCCGTGGCCTCGGAGGACGCTTCAATTTTTAAGGCTTTATAAGCATGAGGACAGCGAGAGGGAAAAATGGTCTGATAACGCTAAAAGCAAGAGAAAAATGACTACACTGTAAATAGAATTGTTGGGCTTACATTACATTACATGTGTCAGATCAAGTGATTAAAAATTCAAGCGAAAAGTGTCTCGAATCTTAACCTGTTATGTTCTTTTTTTTTTTTTTTTTTTCCTTTTTCTTTCTTATTATTTTATGGGCTGAGCTGGCTGACAGGCAGCTGTGTGTACCGATAAGGCAGCAGCCGACACCAACTGTACTCCCAGTCATCACTGCCCATTTTTCTAACACCTTTGCTTGTGTATCCTCTTTTCTTTGGACATTTTGCCAGGGAGTATCTCACACTACTTTTTTTTTTTTTTCCTTTTTTTTCTCCTACTTGTCTTGTCCAGCGTTCTAACAGCAGAATGGTAGTCTGGTTCCTTTTGGTGCTGAACAAATTTGCTTTGCCAAGGGTAACTTCATAAAGTATATGAAGCACCCTTTGATATTCTACTGTGTTTATTATGAGTTTTGTTGAACCACATTTCGATGCTGGACCTGACATGGGGGGTGGGGGTGGGGGGGTAGAAGAAGGGGAGAGAACAAGAGAGAAGAAGGTGGCGAAGACCCTCACAAGAAAGTATCAACAATACAAACAGTACTAGAAGCACTCGGAGAGCGCAGACCTCCGCCAAGGCTGATCAGTGGCCCCCCCCGTGGGCCCCCCCACCCCCGATCACCACCAAAATTTAATCATTTCTTCCTTATCCCATTTCCAACAAACCCTGAAAATTTCATCCAAATCTGTCCATAACTTTTTGTGTTATGTTGCACACTAACGGACAGACAAACAAACAAACAAACAAACAAACAAACAGACAGACATACAAACCCTGGCAAAAACATAACCTCCTTGGCGGAGGTAAACAACCATGGAGACAATTATAATGGTGACAATAACTACAACCAGAACTGAGTAAACTGGGCAGAAGAGAGAGAAAAAAAAAAAATACAAACAAAACTACAAAAAAAAAAAAACAAAAAAAAAAACACAACGAGATACAACCTGTTATGTTCTGACGCATCCCCCCCGATGCCATTTATTATCACCGAGTTACATGTATTTATTATATTACAGAAATAACGATGATGATTGAGCGACGACGTCACCGGGAATCCTCTTCTGATCACGTGAACGAGGTTATTTCTAAACAAATAACATGTGCGAAGGATCACACCGCGCATGCCCGAAGGAAGTAGAGTCAGCAACTGGTTGTCGACAATAACGTGACCGGATTTCTTTACCTGAACGCAGATATGTAAGAATTTGGACACCTCAAAACAACAAATTCGAATCCAGTGTAATGGTGCCAAGCGAATCAGCATATGGCTGCCATGTTTTGGTCATATTCCGATCAGATCTGTAAAAAATTCTAATTCCAACTTGGCATCATTGATACTTACTGATTTATTGGATCAATCCACTTCCTATCTCTTCTAATGGGAAAATTTTTCAAAGTCGCACCAAATCCAGAATCAGATCCAAATAATTTCACTAACTTTTGTTGACATCATCATACAGAAGCTGTAGTTTGAAGTCAATCAGAACTGTAGTTTCGGAGAAGAAGACGATTGAAATTTTTTTCCTCATAAGAGCCCATGTTAAATTTTCCGTAAGTTCCTGGATCCAGAAGAAGATCGTGATCAGCATGTGGCTATCATGTTTCAGTCATCTCCCCATCAGGGCTGGACTGTAGAAATTTAAAGTAAAGTAAGTAAAGTAAAGTAAATTTTATTTATAGAGCACTTTTCACAGACAGAGTCACAAAGTGCTTTATCAATTCAAATCAGAATCAAATTAAGTTTACAGAGACCCAACAGAATCCTTCAGGGGCAAACACTTGTGATTGGTGACAGTGGCGAGGAAAAACTTCCCTTTAACGGGCAGAAACCTCGAGCAGACCCAGACTCCTGAAGGATGGCTGTCTGCCTTGACCAGTTGGGGTTAAAGAGAGAGAGAGAGAGAGTAAAGGAGGAGAAAAGAGAGAGCGATAGAGATATAGAGAGACTGGGGGGGGGGATGACACATGGAGTACGTTATGATGAATACATAGAGTGTAATCAGTCTGTGGTGGTCCTGGGTCAGGTGGGAGACTAAAAAGCCTTTTTGAACAGGAGGGTTTTGAGGTGTTTCTTAAAGCTCTCTACAGAGTCCATGGACCGTAGGTGTAGAGGTGGGTCATTCCATAGACGTGGTGCCACAGCTTTAAAAGACCTGTCACCGCGTGTGCTAAAACAGGTCCGTGGAACCATCAGCAGGTACTGTCCTGAAGACCTCAAGCTACGAGTCGAGCTGTAGGGCTGGATCAGGGAAGCAATGTATGCAGGGGCCTGGCCATGTAGGGCCCGGAAAGTTAGCACAAGAATTTTGAAATGAAGACGATATAGAACAGGGAGCCAGTGGAGAGATTTAAGGATGGGAGTGATGTGGGTTCTCCTGTTTGTGCGGGTCAGGAGCCTGGCAGCAGAGTTCTGGACAAACTGTAGACGGGCCAGCTCCTTCTTGTTTAAGCATGTAAACAGGCTGTTGCAGTAGTCTAAGCGAGAAGATACGAAAGCGTGAACGATCATCTCGAGCTCATTTGTGGACACCATAGATCTGATATTTACACTGGATATCATTTATATTTACCGAGTTACTGCATCGATCCACTTCCTATCTCTTATAATGGGGAAATTTTTCAAAGTCGCACCAAATCCAGAATCAGATCCAAATAATTTCACTAACTTTTGTTGACATCATCATAAAGAAGCTGTATACCAAGTTTGAAGTCAATCAGAATTGTAGTTTTGGAGAAGAAGACAATTGAAAGTTTTGTAACGGACGACAGATGACAACGGACGACGATGACGGACCCTGCATGACAACAATAGAGGGAATGCACATACGTCACTTCCCCCCCAGGCCACGCCCCTCTAAGTCTGACTGAGCGGCAAAAACAAACCGGCTCAACATGACGGAGCATAGCAGTAACTACAGCGAGACCGAGAAAAATGTGGAATATAACATGAAATTAAAGACAATTGGACTCGACATGGATCCATACAAGCTACCAAACAACAAGTGGTCTACGAACATTGATATGTGGACGGAAATCACGTATCCTGGCTGAAAGCTGAAAGCATACAAAAGCCAAAGAGTTGTTGACATCCTCGTCATCGTTAATTAGAGGATTACAGCTGGTGAGTGCTTTCAGTTCAACATACTATTGTTTTGGAGGTTTTCTGTCAGTGCAGACGTATTTTCTTGGCGGTGATTTCCAAGGTAAAGGCCCAGCAGTAGTGCTCACAGTTCACTACTGATTTACTGGAGTTGAACCCTTAGTATTGACCCAAGTGAGTGGATGATCTACTGGTACTGTGGAGATTTAAGTAGAGTTAACATCAAATACTTGATACAACACGCAAGCTTTGTGCTGGAGTACCCCCTTACTTGGAAAACTAGGTTAGCCTCAGTTTAAGCTAGTTTACAAATCATGTAGAACACAAGGTTCAGAATCACACAACTGAAGACAAAAACGTTTCAGTTATGAAATATAGAACTAAATGACAGATGCTAACATTAAGAGCTTTACTAAGAAGGAACGTTAGCCAAAACCATATGTAATTTAAGGTATGATTTTACGCAAGAATACAGCGTAAATTAACGTTATCTGACATGAATCCAGGTTTCGTTGCCTGGATTTCAGTTATTTCTACAAATTTCAGCGATCTATCTGCTTCTTCTTTCTTCGGCTTTAGGTCGCCGCTAAAACGATAGCTCCGAGTGCTTTTTAAACCTATTTGTGCGATCAATGACAAAACAGCTCTTCCCCATTTTTTCAGATTGTTCTAAAGTTTTCACAGTATTCAAGCCAAAGCCGCTACTTTCTGCCACTGAGTGGACGTAACCGTGGTGACTTCTGCTAGCGGTGACGTCACGTGCATACCCTCTATAGCTTACGACCTCTCAGCCGGTAAGCTAAAAATCAAACAGCTAGACATAAAACGAGATTATGTTTTTCAGCTACTCCAGACATGGTGTTGTAGTGTTAAGTGCAATGGTAAGTATATAGTTAATTCATAATAAGATCCCTGGTTCCAGTCTGACCTCAAATAAACTGATAAAGCTTGCACATTTAAATTTTTAATTCAGCTTAATTACATTTTTAAGTTCAAACGACTAGCCCAAGAGTTCAACTAACTAACAAATCTGTGTCCAGATTCACAACAAGGGATATATATATATATATATATATGTATACATATGACAACATGATGTATGTTAGGTGAACGAGCTGTGTTAAAATTTAAGGCAGTCCTTTCACTTCTATTTTTAAGTAGAAACAACTCATTATATTTTACAGTGTAGAGAGAAAGAGAGAAAGAGAGGGGTGGTCATTTTTCCACACCTTTATCTCCAAATCCTCATATTTTCAGCCTCAAGTGGGTCAGCTATTGTGAACACTGTGACAGTCAGATGTAACAAACTGTCTCCTCCCTCATTAAAATCAGACTAGGACACATGGATATAAAAAAATAAAGGGAACAAAAAAAAACAGCACTACCAGAATGCCAATGAATCTTTGGATATAAACATAAAAACAACTCAAAGCATCCTCTGAACACTGGACAACTGGCTAATTTTTTATTTTATTTTATTTTATTTTTTTTACATTTTAGACACAGTTTTATTTTTGTGGCAATTCCAAACTATTTTTTCTCTGTATTTAATTTTTCTTAAGTGACTAATCACTATATATTCTAATGTATTTTGTGAGAAAGAGAGGAAGGGGCCAGCTCCAACCTGTTCCCACAAAGTTGGGAGCATGGAATTGTCCAAAATGTCTTGGTATGCTGAAGCATTCCCAGTTCCTTTCACTGGAACTAAGGGGCCGAGCCCAGCTCCTGAAAAACAACCCCACACCATAATCCACCCTCCACCAAACTTTACACTTGGCACAATGTGGTCTGACAAGTATCGTTCTCCTGGCGACCACCAAACCCAGACCCGTGCATCAGATTACCAGATGGAGAAGCGCGATTGGTCACTCCAGAGAAGGTGCCTCCACTGCTCTAGAGTCCAGTGTCGTCGTGCTTTACACCACAGCATCCGGCGCTTTGCATTGCACTTGGTGATGTATGGCTTGGATGCAGCTGCTCGGCCATGGAAACCCATTCCACGAAGCTCTCTGCGCACATTTCTGGAGCTAATCTGAAGGTCACATGAAGTTTGCAGGTCTGTAGCCACTGACTCTGCAGAAAGTTGGCCACCTCTTCGCACTATACGCCTCAGCATCCACTGACCCTGCTCCGTCAGTTTACGTGGCCTACCACTTCGTGGCTGAGTTGCTGTCGTTCCCAAACACTTCCACTTTCTTATAATACAGCTGACAGTTGACTGTGGAATATTTAGGAGCCAGGAAATTTCACCACTGGATTTGTTGCACAGGTGGCATCCTATCACAGTTCCACGCTGGAATTCACTGAGCTCCTGAGAGCGACCCATTCTGTCACAAATGTTTGTAAAAGCAGTCTGCATGCCTACAGGGTGGGGAAGCAAAATGTACAATATTTTGAGGCAGGGATTGAAAGACAGTGTATGACCTATTAGTTTATTGAAAGTCATGAGAATTTATTTGCCAAAAGAAAATGTACATAATAGAAAATGTTTTTATTCTATGTGTCCTCCTTCTTTCTCAATAACTGCCTTCACACGCTTCCTGAAACTTGCGCAAGTGTTCCTCAAATATTCGGGTGACAACTTCTCCCATTCTTCTTTAATAGTATCTTCCAGACTTTCTCGTAATAGTTTTGCTCATAGTCATTCTCTTCTTTCCATTATAAACAGTCTTTATGGACACTCCAACTATTTTTGAAATCTCCTTTGGTGTGACGAGTGCATTCAGCAAATCACACACTCTTTGACGTTTGCTTTCCTGATTACTCATATGGGCAAAAGTTTCTAAAAAGGTATGGATAATAGTGTTAGGTATGATTATGACATCAATATATGTTTGGTTTCAAAACAACTGACATAGTGCCTGCTGAGAAAAAACAACTAAATGTTCATTGTAAATTTTGCTTCCCCACCCTGTAGGTGCTGGATTTTCTACACCTGTGGCCATGGAAGTGATTGGAACACCTGGTTCGGATTATTTGGATGGGTGAGCGAATACTTTTGGCAATATAGTGTATCTCATGACACTTTACATATAGAGTTGGTCAAAACCAGACTCTAAGCCAATTTACAGAAACCCAACAGAATCCTCCAGGATCCATTTTTTTTTTTTTTTTTTTTTTTTTTTTGTTTCCTCAAAAAAGTGATTTTTTCAGATAGGAGGTTTTGTATTTTGGACATTGAAAAATCAGTGTGTGGTGCATGTTTATGTGTGTGAACCCCTACTGACTAAATAAAGCTTCTTGTAGTTTAGTGTTTCAGAAGTTCTTAAACATTTATGATCAGTAGATGTTTTGCCAGTTGCTGTTTGGCTCTTTATGGGTTAAACATCCATTTAGGCAGACGGAGCATCGCCTCACAGTGTAGCAGTGATATAATTAATACTCAGTGGCTACATACGAAGCTGATTTAATTACTCCCCAAAGCTGGAGATGACAGTTTTTTTCCGTGATGTAGCACTTTTTCAGGATGACTCCCTGTTTTTGGTGGCGGGCCCAGTCGCCGTGTAACACGAAGTACGCTGTTATATGTGTGTGTTTCATACAGAGAGTCACTTTTAGCATAACTGAGATCCAGGAAACCTGCGGTGTAAATTACAACAACCGCAGCCATCATCCGGAGTTTGGCTGGGTGGGAAAGCCATTACTCGAGATGTTACAAGTCATTACTAAGTGCTATGGGTATTCTTGGTTTAGAGCAGCATGTGTGAGAATAAGTGCTTCTGATTTGGGAAAGCAGCGCCCCAGACATGCGATGAGAGCGTCGAAGCCGGCTGTATGTTTCTTTTATTATTATTTTTTGCTTTCTGACAGACTGAAATCACAGCTTTGCCTCGGTAAACAAAGTCAGATACACAGGGGAGACCTTTCGCCTCCAGAGTCGAACCTTCAGATGAAAGTTTCCAGGAAAGACTCGACGGTTTTTCATCGTATTTAACAGTGATTGTGACTTTATACTGATGAACTTTAACCATATCGATGAACGTTGTGTCACGTGTTATATCCTTTTAAGAGTCGATCCTGAAAAAAATATGAGATTTTTCATTTGCTTCGAAGGTATTTAACCATGCAGCACCGTTAGAAATTGTTACCTGTTATTCAAAACGGGGAAACTTGAACAAATTCGACAATAAATGGCAACCGTTTATGGATTTGTTTTTTTTTGAGACAATGTAATTCTCTTCCTTTTTTTCCTTTTAATTTACTATTATTTATTTATTTTTACGTGACAAGTTTAATTATTTTACGCAGATGATGTTTTAGTATTCTTTACATTGTATTGTTTGTGGGATTTCATTGTAATTTGTTCTTAAAAATATGCAAATCTACCCCTTTAGCCCTATCAGCCTGCCCACGGGCCAAAAAAATTATGTCAATATTAATCTACTATAAAAATATAATAAATCAGGACAATGAATGTTTTTTTTCCAACTTTTGCTCAAAGTTTAGACCCTAATGTTGAAAGTACATCAAAAGTGTATTTTAGTGCAAACTTTAATGTTCAAACATGATTTTTAATCTTTGTGGGGTGAAATATACGCTATTAAAAATCTCCGACACAAACAATTTATGCATATCATCGTCAATCCAGCCGAAAAAAAACAGGCGAGGATAAAAAATTCTAATTTCTCTTTTAGTTTGTTACAGTTTACTCAGGCAAAGTAATAGATACAATATTTTAGACAATGGGAATAGATTCTGTGAGGTCTGTAAATGTCCATAGACACCAAGAACATCCATATGAACCTTATTATTATAAGTATTAAAAGTAATTCTTCATTTACTTTGGGGATGTCTTTTTAGGTGTTTTTCCCCTGAAAATATGGTCAGGGTTAAACAGGTTAACCATATCAGTGAACATTGTGTCATGTGTTACATCCTTTTAAGAGTCGATCCTCACAAAATATGAGATTTTTCATTTGCTTCGAAGGTATTAAACCACGTAGCACCGTTAGAAATTGTTACCTGTTATTCAAAACGGGGAAATTTGAACAAATTCGACAATAAATGGCAACCGTTTATGGATTTTTTTTTTTTTTGAGACAATGTAATTCTCTTCCTTTTTTTCCTTTTAATTTACTATTATTTATTTATTTTTACGTGACAAGTTTAATTATTTTACGCAGACGATGTTTTAGTATTCTTTACATTGTATTGTTTGTTGGATTTCATTGTAATTTGTTCTTAAAAATATGCAAATCTAAGTGTATAGAAACATGCTTAATGTTGACATCAGTGTGCCATCAATGTGTGAAATTTGGCTTTTTGGTCCATATGTCTTAGACGACTATGGCATATGTGCATCAAGGTTCCACGTTGGAGAGCTGCAAATGTAAATTAAAAAGGACTGAAATTACACATATGTCATGTTTTAAAAATGACGGAACAGACTTCCTATCTTTAAAAGAACGTCCTGATTCTGTGATGTTCCATGAATAGACATCATCCACAGAATACTTTTCATCAAGGCTAGGTCTGAAATTCTTGCATCGTCATAAAAGTCTGGAGAGAGTTGCTTCTCATAAAATAGGACAGCATTTTTGTTGCTTTAGTACCAATTAACCATGCAGCATAAATGGAGAATATTTTAATACATGTATCTGCCAGGCTGCAGAATGTTAATACTTAACATATCAGCAGGTTATTAATTGATAACACATTCCATTTGTTTCCTGAACTCTATTTACTCCTGCAATACAATATCCACTTGTAGCAACTAGAGCGTGACTAAACCTTTTTTCTACCTTTAGGCACTTATTTATTCAGTTCATATGTAAAAAAGAAATGAACTGACATTTATAATGATCTAATTTAGCTTTTTAAATAAAAAAAAAACACTTTTTTGGTTTTTCATTTCCACATTGTCCAGATGTAATAGGAGCTGTTTTACCTCTAGTTGACTCTTCAAATGACACATTTTTTCTTCTAACTCTAATCCTGAGCAGCATTTTTTGCTTAATTTAGTTCTGTTTCACCACGCAGCATAAAAACAGAATATCTTTAATACACACTTTACATCTGCCAGGCTGCAGAATGTTAATACTTAACATATCAGCAGGTTATTAATTGATAACACATTCCATTTGTTTCTTGAACTCGATTTTTTTTTTTTTTTGCAATACAATATCCACTTGTAACAACTAGAGTGTGACTAAACCTTTTTTCTACCTTTAGGCACTTAATTATTAAGTTTATATGTAAAAAAGAAATTAACTGACATTTGTAATAATCTAATTCTTGCTTTTAAATAAAAAAACTTCTTTTCATTATTAATTTTTACGTTGTCCAGACATAACAGGAGGATATTTTACCTCTAGTTAAGTCCTCAGATGACACTTTCAAGAAATATTAGATAATTTTTTTCTTATTTTGAACAGTAATTTTGCTTAATTTAGTTCTGTTTCACCACACGACATAAAAACAGAATATCTTTAATACATACTTTATATCTGCCAGGCTGCAGAATGTTAATACTTAACATATCAGCAGGTTATTAATTGATAACACATTCCATTTGCTTCCTGAACTCTATTTTTTCTTGCAATACAATATCCACTTGTAACAACTAGAGTGTGACTAAACCTTTTTTCTACCTTTAGGCACTTAATTATTAAGTTCATATGTAAAAAATAAAATAACTGTCATTTGCAACAATCTAATTCTTTTAAAATAAAAAACTTCTTTTTATTATTAATTTTTACATTGTCCAGACATAACAGGAGGATATTTTACCTCTAGTTAACTCCTCAGATGACACTTTCAAGAAATATTAGATAATTTTTTTCTTATTTTGAACAGTATTTTGCTTAATTTAGTGCTGTTTCACTATGCGGCATAAAAACAGAATATCTTTAATACACACTTTACATCTGCCAGGCTGCAGAATGTTAATACTTAACATATCAGCAGGTTATTAATTGATAACACATTCCATTTGTTTCCTGAACTCTATTTTTTCTTTCTATATAATATCCACTTGTAACAACTAGAGTGTGACTAAACCTTTTTTCTACCTTTGGGCACTTAAATATTAAGTTCATATGTAAAACATTAATGAAGTGACATTTGTAATAATCTAATTCTTGCTTTAATTTTTTTTAAATTAATTTTTACATTGTCCAGACATAATAGGAGGATATTTTACCTCTAGTTAACTCCTCAGATGACACTTTCAAGAAATATTAGATAATTTTTTTCTTATTTTGAACAGTAATTTTGCTTAATTTAGTTCTGTTTCACCACACGACATAAAAACAGAATATCTTTAATACATACTTTATATCTGCCAGGCTGCAGAATGTTAATACTTAACATATCAGCAGGTTATTAATTGATAACACATTCCATTTGCTTCCTGAACTCTATTTTTTCTTGCAATACAATATCCACTTGTAACAACTAGAGTGTGACTAAACCTTTTTTCTACCTTTGGGCACTTAATTATTAAGTTCATATGTAAAAAATAAATGAACTGACATTTGTAATAATCTAATTCTTGCTTTATTTTTTTTTTTTAATTAATTTTTACATTGTCCAGACATAATAGGAGGATATTTTACCTCTGGTTAACTCCTCAGATGACACTTTCAAGAAATATTAGATAATTTTTTTCTTATTTTGAACAGTAATTTTGCTTAATTTAGTTCTGTTTCACCACACGACATAAAAACAGAATATCTTTAATATATACTTTATATCTGCCAGGCTGCAGAATGTTAATACTTAACATATCAGCAGGTTATTAATTGATAACACATTCCATTTGTTTCCTGAACTCTATTTACTCTTGCAGTACAACATCCACTTGTAACAACTAGAGCGTGACTGAACCTTATCTTAACCTTTAAACTCTCATTTCATTCACATGTACAGAATAATTTAAAAGACATATGTGACCGAAAAGACTTCAACTTTAGTTATGTGTTAAGCAGCTTTCCAAATATAAATCCATGCATTTATCACCTATTTCTATAAGAGTTTCCACTATGTTCTCTATATATATGTATGTATATGTATGTGCAGCGTTTTTGTATTCAGTGGACGTTAAATAGCGTGTCATCAAACTCTGCCTCATTAACGGCAGCATCATTAGGCTGAAGGAAGCAGTGCTCAGCCATGTGACAACGCTGTCAGACATGTGAGATGCGACTGAGCCTAATGGAAAATTTGCATCTCAAAACAAATCTTTTTTTTTTTTTTTCCTACCGGGCAGGACGGAACGCCGGCTCTTGCTGCGTTTTATGTACATTTCAAGTTGTCAGTATTAGCCGTGTCAGATTCCTGAGCGTAGCACTGTGAAAGCGACCCGCTGTGCTGTAAACGAGATGAGATGAGTCCTGTTGAGAGGTGGCTGCACAATCTGTCTCTTTTTCTACGTGCCTCTGACCTTCTAATGATCTAGTCACAGGCCCAGGATGGAAAAGCTTCGCCCTTAAAAATGCAACTCAAGCCATAAGTCTGAGGAAGGAGATATGAACTGTTAAGACTACGGTGCATTGAGACTTAACTCACAGCCGCTTCTAAAGCTGATAACGAAAATCCCTCCGACATTAGGGAGGTAGGCGCCTGCACTTTTTAACCCATAAAGACCCAAACATCTACCAGAGTCCGAAACCATCGACTGATGGAACTGTTTAACCCTTTCATGCATAATGGTCACTCCAGTGGACAGTTTTTCTCCAGCTGTTCTCTTGTACAGGGTGTGGAAGCAAAATTTACAATGAACATTTAGTAGTTTTTTCTCAGCAGGCACTACGTCAATTGTTTTGAAACCAAACATATATTGATGTCATAATCATACCTAACACTATTATCCATACCTTTTCACAAACTTTTGCCCATATGAGTAATCAGGAAAGCAAACGTCAAAGAGTGTGTGATTTGCTGAATGCACTCGTCACACCAAAGGAGATTTCAAAAATAGTTGGAGTGTCCATAAAGACTGTTTATAATGGAAAGAAGAGAATGACTATGAGCAAAACTATTACGACAAAGTCTGGAAGATACTATTAAAGAAGAATGGGAGAAGTTGTCACCTGAATATTTGAGGAACACTTGCGCAAGTTTCAGGAAGTGTGTGAAGGCAGTTATTGAGAAAGAAGGAGGACACATAGAATAAAAACATTTTCTATTATGTACATTTTCTTTTGGCAAATAAATTCTCATGACTTTCAATAAACTAATTGGTCATACACTGTCTTTCAATCCCTGCCACAAAATATTGTAAATTTTTCTTCCCCGCCTTGTATATTCACGGATTTTGTTGTTTTAGTTCCATATCAGCCAACAGAGTGGACGCTTATACACCATCCCATAATACCCTGCAATTCATACCATTACTGTAACTTTGCTGCTTGATAAACCTGATCTGCAGTCACAAGTTTGAGTGTAAATCAATTGCTTGTTATTGTTATTAGACTGTAATTAACAGGTTTTTTTGAAACAAAAAGTTTGTTTTTTTTTTGCATATTATCTTTGTGAAGTGAGTACTGACTAGTGTTAGAGTATGATAAAATGTGAGAAAACACCGGATTAGCAGCAGTAAAAATGTTTTTATTTCATAGTTTTCACGAGATATATATATATATATATATATATATATATATATATATATATATATATATATATATATATATATATATATATATATATATACATATAAACCTTTCATGCATGAATTGTGTGAACCTTAATCAAGATTTTTTTCTTCAGTGTTTTATTCCTCCTTAGGCATGAAAAAAACAATGTGATTGAGTTTTTTTTTTCCATGGATTCACAAAAATATCCATGCATTTAATTTTTGAAGTCAAGAAACTTGTTTAAAATGACAGAATGATAGATAGAACAATAGATAGAATGATAGACAGAACGATAGATAGAACAATAGAACGATAGACAGAACGATAGATAGAATGACAGAATGATAGATAGAACGATAGAATGACAGACAGAACGATAGATAGAACAATAGAACGATAGACAGAACGATAGATAGAATGACAGAACGATAGATAGAACGATAGATAGAATGACAGACAGAACGATAGATAGAATGGTAGAATGATAGATAGAACGATAGATAGAATGATAGATAGAATGACAGACAGAACGATAGAACGAACGATAGAACGATAGATAGAACGATAGAACGATAGAACGATAGATAGAACGATAGATAGAACGATAGATAGATAGATAGATAGATAGATAGATAGATAGATAGATAGATAGATAGATAGATAGATAGATAGATAGATAGATAGATAGATAGATAGATAGATAGATACTTTATTCATCCCATAGGGAATTTTACAAAATAGTATAGTATAATAAACATTTTTATAATAAACATTTTTTTATATATATAGCCTATAAAGGCAAAATCAGAAGTACTCAAAAACAGCAAAACAGGCTCAGACATCTAAAGGTTAATTACCGAAGAAACTGCAAGTCAAACACTTTTACTGTTGCCTCCAGATTCATCGACGGTATTTGTCATTTTTAGAGTGGATAGGAAAAACTGTCAGCGAGGGCTAACCCTTGTCTAAACTGGCACATAGATTTCCAGCTAATCCTTACGGGAGACGGAGACTGAATGGATAAACAGTGGATAGAAGTGAGCGAGCAAACAATTTGAGCTGCCGTTCAAAGTGTGTTCTTCAAGTTGAAAACCTCCAGTCAAAGCAGGAGAGATGTTCCTAAATTGTCATACCTCAAAACAGACCATGTACGACAGCGGTTCGGTTCAGACTGGGAGGAGGAGGAGGAGGAGGAGGAGGCGCTTTTATTTATTTATTACACTGTCTCAGTTGTTGTAAGATGTGGAACATTTTTACAGGGCTCTCCTCAGAGTTGGCTGAAAATAACCCCTGAATAAAATAAAATAAAAAAAATAAAATAAAATAAAAAAAGAAGAGAGAAATAGTGTGTTCTGCCATTGTAAGCAATATGCCCGCGGTGAAAAGGCGCTAAAAGCTAAGGTCTGCTCAAAGCTCATGTCTGATCCCACTATGCTTAATGGCATGGAAACACTTAAGGTCAGAACGGGTGTTTCTTAATGTGTGTGTGTGTGTTGAAAATGGTGGCATTTCTCCGCTATTATGAGCTCATGTAGTTAATGAGGTCAAAGGATGAAAGTGCATTTCAGTTTTATTGCAGTTCAGGAGATGTCAACATGAAGCTAAGTGAAATATTTGTAAATCACAAAAACCGTGGCTGCTCATGCTTTGTGAGTGGCTTTTTAAAGACAGGATTCGGTAAATAATTGCCTCAAGTTTAGGTTTTATAATAATTTGATGTGACATAAAAAAAAGATCTAGTGCAGGGGTGTCAAACATGCGGCCCGTGGGCCAAAACCAGCCCGCTAAAGGTTCCAAATCTGGCCCAAGGGATGAATTTGGGAGGTGCAAAAATTACACTGAAGATACAGGATAACCCAAAAAAATGGGAATTTTTGAAGTGCGTATTGGCAGACATGAGCAAGTGGCAGCACTGCGAGATAGTGACCTTGAGCAAGTAAGCACACCCTCATTTTAGTAACCATTGGCAGCTGTGCGAGAATTGTTCGGTAACCGTGTGATCTCAAGATTCGGTAACGTTCCCTGGTCCCCTAGATCGCCAGATTTGTCCGTTTGTGATTTTTTTTTGTGGGGCTATCTCAAGAGCAGACCTGGACATTGTAAGGCCCGGGGGCCACATGCGGCCCGACAGCTGACCCTAACTGGCCCACATGAGGTCACTGGCAAATTAAAAGTCAATGCAAGTATATATCATCATAATAGACGTAACCAATACAACACCACTGCTTTTATTTTGAAGTATCTGCTAATTTACCTGTTTTTTCACACATACTTTCTGTACTTGCATAAGGCTTATGCACTGATTGGTTTGTTGGTCAGTTTCAGCCCATGAAGATGTCAGCTAACGCCGAAAAAAGAAAGATTCATTCCGAATGCAGAGTTTTTAACAAGACATGGACTTGTAAGTATTTCTTTACTGAAGTCAGAGGTAAAGAAAAAGAAAAGGAACTGTGATATGCAAACAAACAAAGCTGGATGCATTTATAGTTTTGCATGTAAAGTTAATGTGGAGTTGGTTTTGCACATTTACGAAAGTCTTTTTGTGAATATTCATTAAATAGTTGTATTCTGTGCTCCACATTTTCATTTTAGTATCGTATTGTTGCATTTACTGTTTTTGTATTATAGTAAAATATATATATATATATATATATATATATATATATATATACAGGGTACACAAGAAAATTGACATAATGTGTCCTCCTTCTTTCTCAATAACTGCCTTCACACGCTTCCTGAAACTTGCGCAAGTGTTCCTCAAATATTGGGGTGACAACTTCTCCCATTCTTCTTTAATAGTATCTTCCAGACTTTCTCGTAATAGTTTTGCTCATAGTCATTCTCTTCTTTCCATTATAAACAGTCTTTATGGACACTCCAACTATTTTTGAAATCTCCTTTGGTGTGACGAGTGCATTCAGCAAATCACACACTCTTTGACGTTTGCTTTCCTGATGACTCATATGGGCAAAAGTTTGTGAAAAGGTATGGATAATAGTGTTAGGTATGATTATGACATCACTATATGGTTGGTTTCAAAACAATTGACGTAGTGCCTGCTGAGAAAAAACAACTAAATGTTCATTGTAAATTTTGCTTCCCCACCCTGGATATATATATATATATATTTTTTTTTTTTTTAGAGAGAGAGAGAGAGAGAGAGAGAGATATTAAGGAGAGCTGGAAGTGTATTGATCCGGCCCTTAACAACTGTCAAAGTTTCTCATTTGGCCCCATAGGAAACTTAATTGCCCACCCCTGCTCAAGAGTAAAGTGTACACGACTCGACCAAGAACTCTGGATGAGTTAAAACAGAGAATTCAGGATGAAATTCACAGTATCCCAGCTGAGATGTTGCAGCGGTCAATGAGGAATCTCAACAGCAGATTTCAAGAATGCATTTGTACAGGAGGACGCCATCTACAGGAAATAATTTTTAAAAAATGAAAATTCCATCATTGTTTCTTAAATGGCATGTTTTAAGGTTTCAGTTACTATGAATAAAATATTTTTCTTCCATCACTCTTGGTTTTATTGGATTGTTAAAAAGTTCCGGTTTTTTTGTGTCACCCTGTATTAACAATCGAGGATGTTAACATTATTTTAGTTCAAAGGTAGCATATAGACCAGTGTTTCTCAAACTGTGGGGCGGGCCCCCCGGGGGGGTGCAAAGGCTTTCCAGTGGGGGGCATGGGATCATTCTTAGGTGTTTTGTTTTTTTTTCTTCAGGTTAGAACATCTATCAGGTGGAACTAATGTTTTAGCGTTGGAGCACCCTGGACTCATTTTAGGGACGTACAACAAACAAATCTACTGCCATAGTGATCTGCCACTAGACTAAACCAAGAGTTTAGGTTTGGACAATGGACAAGGATTGGACTGGAAAAGAAAAATGCCTAATGTTTCTGGTTTTACACAGTTTGTACAAATTGCACTTTAATGTTCTGAGATGTGCAACAGAAACAGGCTGATTGCAGCCACTGATATCATTAAAATGTTCATCTTTGTTACCAAAATGTGTTTGTTTGTTCTACAAAAATATTTACCTTATTGTCATAGTTGTAAGATAATTACACATTTCCTAATTTTATTTGGAAAAATAATGTCTCAGGGAGCAGTCTTGTTGAGGTCATTTTTATTGTTCAATAAAAAATCTAAGTTATTTTTAATTTGCACAACAAATTATTCAAGGAAAAGCAAAAAGTATTCTTACGATATTGATGTTTCTTTCAATAAAAGTTATAATTGCACCACAGGTACAATGTTGTTGGGGTTGAGGGGGGCTTGGACATTTTTCGTGCTCCAAAGGGGGGCCTGACAGAAAAAGACTGAGAACCCCTGATATAGACCAATGTGATCTTAAATAAAACAAGTGGTTCCAGGCACAATAAACCCCACCCCTCGTACATATTGTAGTTTATTTTGGCATCGATCCAGCTGATGTCATCATATCTATACATGTGCTGATGTCAGCGTATCAACTGCCTCTATATATGTGCCAAGACTGAAATAAACTGAAACGAAATTTATATTGTTTATTGACATTTGAAATTCTGCCCTTTATAAGTAAATGGGAGAGAAAAGATTTTTTAAAAAATTCATAAAAATGTGAACTTAGACCTACTTTTCCCAGAATGTAACAACATTTATTATGGGTCACTGGCAATCTATAAACCCAATTTGGTATGAATTCAACCAATACTTCTGCTGCTATGGACATTTGAAATTTCACCCATTATAAGTAAATGGGAGAATTTTTTTTTTTAATTCATAAAAAATTTGAATTTTACCTACTTTTCCCAAAATGTAACCACATCTATTCTGCATCACTGGCAATCTAAAAACAAAATCTGGTATGAATTCAACCAATAGTTTCGCTGCGACGGACATTTGAAATTTCCCCAATTATGATTAATTGGGATGAAAAAAAGATTTTAAAAATTCATAAAAAATGTGAACTTTGACCTACTGTCCCCAAAATGTAATGAAATCTATTCTTGGTCACTGGTAATCTATAAACCCAATTTGGTATGAATTCAACCAACAGTTTTGCTGCTACAGACAGCTGAAATTTCCCCAATTATAAGTAAATGGGGGGAAAAAAGATTTAAAAAATTCATTAAAAATTGAAAAATTGACCTAATTTTCCCAAAATGTAATAATGTCTATTCTGGATCACTGGCAATATATAAACCAAATTTGGTATGGATTCAACCAATAGTTTTACTGCTAGAGTATTAAACAAACAAACAAACAAACCGAACCAAAAACAATATCCCTTGCCTCCCCTTTGGGGGGTGGGCTCATAATAGAATAATAACCAATAAATTTTGAGAACTGCAAATGTTCATCTTAGGTTAATGTGAAAAAAATAACATTATAGTATTAAAATATTTAAATTTACAAACTATTCTTAACAACAAAATGTGAATAACCTGAATAAATATGAACAACCTGAAATATCTGACGACAATTAAGTGCAATTTTAACAATATTCTGCCTGTTACTACATGTTTTGTGCCTTTGTAGATCTGATCCATAATGCACATGTATAAATGATAAGTTGAGGCATAAAAAATGTTGAAATATTTCACAAAAATATTAAATTCTTGCTGTATATGCGCCAATAACACAGTACTATTGATTTTTTTTTTTTTTTTTTTTAATTTAGACTATTTCTGTGAGTGCCTTATAAAGAGCTAAACACAATATGACAGAGTTGCCCATCAAGGAGAAAAAAAATAGCTGTGAATCAACTCTACAGATGAGATAATGCTGGCAAAGAAAAAAAAAAAAAAGTAATATTCATGAAGCGAATTAAACTAAACTGTTGGATTGTTGTACCAGGTTGTAAATCTGTTTATTTCTACTGTGAAGCTGCTTGTTTTAACATGGTGGTGGTGGTGGTGGTGGGGTGTCTACGGGGACTGAATCCCTTTTGGATCTTGCCCTCAGTGGACGTTCAACTGTCTGCAGATTTTGACACTTATGTTTTTGGCTTCACTTTTTGTATGTAACACAGTCATCCTTCCTCTCCTTTTACATCTACCATCCATGTCAACGTCTCTATGTGCCTATAACAAAAGGGCAAAAATAGAACAAAACAAGTCAGAAAACGTAAAAACTGAAAAACACATTTGCAACTAAATCGCATAAGTGATCGGTTGCGATTTGAAATACAGGTTTCCATTTAACCCATAAAGACCCAAACACCAACTGGTGACCAAAACCATCTAATATCTGTTGATCCACTAATTCTATCAATACATGTAAATAATTGGTTTGTCATCTTTTCATGGTCATCACATATGACCCATTTGGACGTTCAGGGGCTCCGTAGTTACCATGGAAACACCGTCATCTTCTACAACATTGACTCACCAGTAAAACCCATTGAGTTTGATCAATGACAGTGGATGGACACACTGGGTTTATGTTCAAGTAATGATATATTTTGTTGAAAAAGTCATTTTTTCTTCCGTTTTTTTTTCTGTTTTTGATAGTGATGTAGTTCTCAAGACCAATTTTTTGTGGTCTTGGTCTTGTCACAGACTCAAGTCATGTGGTCTCGGTCTTGTCTTGGTCTCCATACCTTTAGGTCTCAGTCTTGTCTTGGTCTCGATACCTTTAGGTCTCGGTCTTGTCTTGGTCTCGATACCTTTAGGTCTCGGTCTTGTCTTGGTCTCCATACGTTTTGGTCTTTGTCTTGTCTTGGTCTCGATACCTTTAGGTCTCGGTCTTGTCTCGGTCTCCATACCTTTAGGTCTCGGTGTTGTCTCGGTCCCAATACCTTTAGGTCTCGTTCTTGTCTCAGTCTCAATACCTTTAGGTCTCAGTCTTGTCTCGGTCTCAATATCTTTAGGTCTCGGTCTTGATACCTTTCGGTCTCAGTCTTGTCTTGGTCTCGATACCTTTAGGTCTCGGTCTTGTCTTGGTCTCAATATCTTAGGTCTCGGTCTTGTCTCGGTCTCGATACCTTTCGGTCTCAGTCTTGTCTCGGTCTCGATACCTTTCGGTCTCAGTCTTGTCTCGGTCTCGATACCTTTAGGTCTCGGTCTTGTCTTGGTCTCCATATGTTTTGGTCTTTGTCTCGTCTTGGTCTCGATACCTTTTGGTCTCGGTCTTGTCTTGGTCTCCATACGTTTTGGTCTTTGTCTCGTCTTGGTCTCGATACCTTTTGGTCTCGGTCTTGTCTGGGTCTCGATACCTTTTGGTCTCGGTGTTGTCTTGGTCTTGATACCTTTAGGTCTCGGTCTTGTCTCGGTCTCCATACCTTTAGGTCTCGGTCTTGTCTCGGTCCCAATACCTTTTGGTCTCGGTCTTGTCTTGGTCTCGATACCTTTTGGTCTTGGTCTTGTCTCGGTCTTGATACCTTTTGGTCTCGGTCTTGTCTTGGTCTCCAAACCTTTAGGTCTTGGTCTTGTCTTGGTCTCCAAACCTTTCGGGCTCGGTCTTGTCTCGGTCTCAATATCTTTAGGTCTTGATCTTGTCTTGGTCTCCATACGTTTTGGTCTCGGTCTTGTCTCGGTCTTGATACCTTTTGGTCTCGGTCTTGTCTTGGTCTCGATACCTTTAGGTCTCGGTCTTGTCTTGGTCTTGATACCTTTAGGTCTCGGTCTTGTCTCGGTCCCAATACCTTTAGGTCTCGGTCTTGTCTCGGTCTCAATACCTTTCGGTCTCAGTCTTGTCTTGGTCTCGATACCTTTAGGTCTCGGTCTTGTCTCGGTCTCAATACCTTTCGGTCTCGGTCTTGTCTTGGTCTCAATACCTTTCGGTCTCGGTCTTGTCTTGGTCTAAATACCTTTTGGTCTCGGTCTTGTCTTGGTCTCCATACGTTTTGGTCTCGGTCTTGTCTTGGTCTCAATACCCTCCAGTCTCGGTTTTGTCTTGGTCTCGATACCCTCCGGTCTTGGCAGTGTCTTGGTCTCGGCCTAGCCGGTCTTGACTACAACACCAGTTTCTGATATAATAATAAAACACAACTTTAATCTGAGCTTTTATGAAAATCTACATGATCAGAAAATTAAATATAGGAAAACACATGATTTACACTGAAAAAACACTAAATACACAGGATAATATTATAATACATGTTGATAAATCAATGAAGAATGATTAAATAGATTACCACAGAAGAAGCTCTGGGTCTTTATGGGTTAAATACCTGATGAAAACTGTACAGATAGAAACAGGAAACATGAAAAGGAGAAGCATGTGAATGAAGCCGGTCCTCCTTCTTGTATTAAATGCATTTTGACAATGAGCCCACCAGGATGCAGTACGCCGCTGAAAAACGACACCGCAATGTGCTCAAAGGGTGCTCCTATTGTTTTGGTTACTGTGGGTGTACGCTAATGGAGAAATAAAACGAGATAGACAGATAAAATCATTTAATTATGCTGGTTTCATAGTGAGAGCAGGTTTCAGACACTGTTATGCTAAACAGTAATCAGAGTTGCGTATCCTTTAGAGCCGTTCGGAGTTAAGTGGTGCTGCGAGGCAATGACGAATAACTCTGAAGGAGGATCCTATTTTTCTCGGTGATCAATGTTATCTTTGGTTTTCTGTGCAGTTTTCTACACTCTGTTCTTGTCCACTTGCAGTAAGTCACACTCCAGATAGTGTCACTGGAAGGGTATGTTGAGCACTTTAAGATCCTCCTCTGTTCTTTAGACCCTCTTTGTCTTCCTTCAAACATCCACCCAGTCCGGAATAACAATACTAAAAAGGTTATCTGTAGTCATTCAACCCATGACGGTATTGGTACTCACTGTGTCGTCTTTATCAGGGGTGTGTAAGCTACTTTAAAGTGTAATCCATTACAGATTACTTGTTATTATTTAAGTAATTCCTTACCTTACAATTTTAGAATTGTAATGACTCCTGTATGACTGTTGAGTTGCTCTCGTCATAAATGGTGTGTGCAGTACACTGTAAAAAAAAAAAATCTGTAATTTAACAGTATTTTCACTGTTTATTTTACAAATTTTTCCTGTATTTTTAAGATGCAGGAAAATATAAACGAAATGACAAAAATAGACTGTGATTTTACACGTCAAATGTAAAATAATATGAAAAAACTGTAACTGTAAATAAAAAAAAATCGTTTTTTTAAAAGATTTTTTTTTTTTTTTTCACAGAAAAATACAGTTAAAATACATTTGCAAATGTATCATAATTTCACAAATATTTCTTTTCTATTTATGAGATTAAACTGTTAATTTAAAGTTTAACACTAAAAAAAAAAAAGTAAAATGAGATCAAATTAATGACAATGTTTAACAAGACTTGTTTGTTAATTGACAAATATCTTGTGGAATTATGGGAGGTTTCACAACAAAAATGTTGAATAAATGTATTTTTGTGAATGTATAACATGTATAAGCACTGATAAACTGTCCAAATACAGTTTTTATCAGTGGATTATACAACTTAGTCTCATCTAAAATTCTTTATATATATATATATATATATTTATAGGTAATTTGATTGTTTTAATATATGAAAATATCCTTTACTAAACATTAAAAAATCAAAAAATATGCAAAATCTCATAATTGTATTTTAATTATGGAAAATTACCATATTTTTATGAGATGGTTATTTTCCGTTATTTAACAGTATTTTTTCGGTACCCCTGCTGCCAGAATAATACCATTTTTTTATGTTTTTTTTTTTTTTTTTTTTTTTTTTTTTTTTTTACAGTGTAGAACCCAACCCAACCCCCCCAATACAAGGTCAAATAATAACCCCCCTGAATGTGGATGGACAGCTCAGTGAATAACACTATGGTCTACGACAGGGGTGTCAAACATGCGGCCCAGGGTCCAAAACTGACCCCCCAAAAGTTCCAATGTGGCCTATAGTAGGAATTTGCAAAATACAAAATTGACACTGAAAATATTAACAATCAAGGGTGTTGAACTCATTTTAGTTCAGAGGCAACATACCACCCAATTGTGATCTCAAACACAACAAGAAAAGCACTCGAAGAGTACAGACCTCCACCAAGGCAGATCAGTGAATGGAATCAGGAATGTGCGGTTTTTCATTTTTATTTTATTTTATTGTATTTCTGTTTTTATTTTTTATTTTACTGTATTTCAAATTTCATCTTATTTCTTGCACTTCAAAAATTCTATGTATAATCAAATATTTTAATGTGCGCTGCTTTTATTTTTATTTTATTGTATTTCTCTCACATTTCATCTTATTTCTTGCACTTCAAAAATTCTATGCATAATCAAACATTTTAATGTGCGCTGTTTTTATATTTATTTTTATTTTATTGTATTTCTAATCAAATCTAAATGTATTTTAATATTGTATTTTTTTCAATCAACGTGACGCACTTTGGGCTACAATTTCTGTATGAAAGGTGCTATACAAATAAAGTTTATTATTATTATTATTATTATTATTATTATTATTATTATTATTATCAGTGGGCTCCCGTGGCCCCCCCCCACCCCTGATCACCACCAAAATTTAATCATTTCTTCCTTGTGCCAATATCAACATTTCCTGAAAATTTCATGAAAATCCGTCCATAACTTTTTGAGTTATCTTGCTAACAAACAAACAAACTCGCACACACGCAAACACACTAAGCAAAGCGATCACAACACCTCCTGGTGGAGGTAACAAGTGGTGCCAGGCAAAACAAACCCCGCCCCTCGCACAAAGTGTAGCTTATTTTGGCATCGATCCAGCTGATGTCATCATGTCTATATGTGTGCTGATGTCAGCATAGACACAGACAGCACTGACACATTTCAGCCATTAAGTAAATAGGGAAAAAAAAGAAAAGTGTGACCTCCGCCGAGGCAGATAAGCCCCCCCCGATCACCACCAAAATGTAATCATTAGTCCCTTGTGCCGGTATCAACATTTCTTGAAAATGTCATCAAAATCCATCCATAACCTTTTGAGTTATCTTGCTAACAGACAAACAAACAAACCCTGATGAAAACGTAACCTCCATGGCGGTAAAAGGTGGTACAAAAAAATCCTGAAGAACACTTACTTGCCTTTGTTCAAATTGGGGGCGTGGCGTTGAGGACGCCGGGAGATAAATCTGCAATTGATAACGAATTCTAACTCGTCCTAGAAACGTTAGCTTACCTTGTCATTGCTGATCACAGGGATCATGCTAATGCTAACTAGCTTCTGTAAAGCAGGGTTAGGGTTAGTAATGAACTAGGGATGCACCGATACCACTTTTTCCAGACCGAGTATGAGTACTTACATTTGAGTACTTGCCAATACCGAGTACCGATACGAGTACTTAATAATCCCATTCCAGTTCTTAGTTCCTTTTGTAAATGTGCTTTATTGTCGTTGTCATTAGTCTGACTGGAACAAAGTGCTGCTACTGACATTTAATGTGTTGGAATGAGCGTTTGTCAATTAATCCACCAGGGGGCGCCGCTCTGAATTAACCATACTGGACAAATACCACAAAGAAGAGGAAAGTTTTTTGAGAAGAAGAAGAAGAAAGTCAGTAATAACAAATATGTAGACGACAGAGGTAACACTAATGTGATACTAATGTTGCAGCATTTTCACTGGTAAGGTTTAAAAGCTTAGCTTCAGCAGGAAGAGAAAAGAGAAATAAGCTCGTTTTCACTTCTGCTGGCAGCGGTCCGCACCACTCAGTACCCTTCTCTGTCTGGGTACGCATCCGCCAGCACCTGGAAAACAGATGGAATGTACGCAGAGAACGGACAGAACGCTGCGTCTGTATCTGTCTGTGTCTGTAACGTTACTGTCAGTCAGCGTTACTTTTATCACCGTCATTTATTTTAAAAATCTCCACTCTTCACACTCCACACACATTATTCCACCGCCGCGTACCTGCTGCACTGAACTGTGAACATCACATGGCTGTAAGTGGTATTGGTGCATTTGTATCGGATTACTTTTACGAGTACGAATACAAGTACACGCACTGAGTATCGGAGCTGATACCGGATACTGGTATTGGAATCGGTGCATCCCTAGAATGAGCATACGTCCATGTGGACAGTGGACTGTCTTCTGCCGTCTTCACCCATTGGCTGAACACCAACAGGAAACAGAACTGTACGGATGCATTTTTGGTTCCTTAAAGTCACATGATCTTGCTGTTTTTTTTTTTGTTTGTTTGTTTGTTTGTTTTCATTTGAGTAATTAACCCTTTCATGCATGAATTGTGAGAAACTTTGTCAAGATTTTTTTCTTCAGTGTTTTTATTCCTCCTTAGGCATGAAAAAAAAACCAACAATGTGATTGAGTTTTGTTTTTTGTTTTTTTCCCATGGAGTTATAAAAAAATATCCATGCATTTAATTTTTGAAGTAAAGAAGTGTGTTTAAAACCTAATATCAGAAATTGACATGAAAACAATGAAATAAAAACATTTTTAATACTGCTAATCTGATGTCTTCTCACATTTGAACATATTCTAATGCTAGTTATTACTCTCTTCATGGAGATAATATGCAAAAAAACCCTTCTTGTCTAACAAATAACAAGTGATTTACACTCAAACATGTTAGTGCAGATCAGGTTTATCAAGAACAGCAAAGTCACAGTAATGGGATGAATTACAGTGTATGGGATGGTGCATCAGTGTCCACTGTGTTGGCTGATATGGAACTAAAACAACAAAACCCATGAATATATAAGAGAACAGCTGGAGAAGAACTGTCCACTGGAGTGACCTATGCGTGAAAGGGTTAAATTATGGGTGAAAAGTGTGTTGTTACATAAGTGCTATTGAACATGTACCAAGTAAAATATGACTGAAAATTATTCGTAATGTCTTACACTACTGTGTTACAGCAAAAAGTAATCTGTTACTGTAATGCATGGGTGTCAAACTCATTTTAGTTCAGGGGCCAAATTCAGCCAAATTTGGTCTGCAGTGGGCCGGAGCAGTCAAGTCAAATAATAACAGAATTCTATAGAAACTAGAAAAGCACTCTGAGAGCGCAGACCTCCACCAAGGCAGATCAGTGCCCCCCGCCCCGCCCCCCCCCCCCCCCCCCCCTCCCCCATCACCACCAAAATTTAATCATTTGTTCCTTGTGCCAGTATCAATATTTCCTGAAATTTTCATCTAAATCTGTCCATAACTTTTTGAAAGATCCGGATCAGTCTTTGCCATTTGATAGAACACCCCATTGTAAATCCCTGAGTCAAATTGCATGAGATTTGCACAATTCCCCCATATTGTGATTTCCACCATAAATATTAGTCCCATATTTATGTTACCTATATTTTAAGATTCCTTGACCATGAAAACATACCATTAGCAACTGGATTCATAATTATATCCTTATTAGTTCAGTAGTTATTCACGAAAATCACATTTCTCGTAATGGCGGTTTTCTTCTGGATCTAGCTCCTTAAGTATTAAAGCTACATGAAATCCGGTGGCATACTCCCGATGCGGAACTGACTGAGCTACACGATGGCGCTTGTCAGAAATTTCTACCTTTAATGTTAAAGGAACAGTAGGCCAAAAAGTAAGGGCACCCCCATTTTTTATATAAATTGAGATAAAATCCGCCTTCTGGATCAGATCCGGATCAGCCTTTGAAATGTGATAGAGGACCCCATTGTCAATTCCTGAGTTAAATTTCATGAGTTTTGGTCAATAATTAAGCGAGATATTGGGAAACAAAAATTTTGGCTCCATTTACCACAATGTTAACGAAAATTTCAAAGTGATCCAGAATCCAGGATTTCTTCCGGATCACCCCCAAAATTTAATCATTTCTTCCTTATCCCATTTCCAACAAACCCTGAAAATTCATCAAAATCTGTCCATAACTTTTTGAGTTATGTTGCACACTAACGGACAAACAAACAGACAAACAAACAAACCCTGGCAAAAAACATAACCTCCTTGGTGGAGGTAATAATGTCAACTCCAAACTTTCCTTACATGATGAAAAAGTTTACATCTACAAACTGCCCTTTAAAACAATGTGAAGAACATGAACAACCTACAATTTAAGAAAAATCAGTGCAATTTGAACAATATTCTGTCTCAGTTTATCATTGACGTCATGTTCATTCCAACTTACAGATCACAGTGGATCTACAAATACACTAAATATTCAGTAACAGGCAGAATATTATTAAAAATACACTTACATTTCTTCAGACATTTCAGGTTTTTCAGATTTGTTCAGAATATTTACATTTTCTGTGAAATTATAGTTTATTTTAGTGCAGGGGTCTCAAAGTCATTTTCTTTCAGGTTCCACATTCAGCCCAATTTGATCTCAAGTGGGCCGGACCAGTAAAATAATAGTCTAATAACCTATAAATAATGACAACTCCAAATTTTTGTCTTTGTTTTAGTGCAAAAAAACCCATTAAATTACGAAAATACTTACTTTTATAAACTATCCAAACAAAAAAGATGTAAATAACCTGAAAAAACGGAAATTTCTGAAGAAAAATAAGTACAATTTTAACAATATTATTCCTCAACTTATCATTTATACATGTGCATTATGGATCAGATCTACATAGAGACTGTTGTTCGTCCATCAGTCTCAATGACGACCTTGATTTCAGTTTTTGTGGGTCCTGGAGTGGGTTGTCAGCCCTATTTTTGCCCTTAAGTACCTGCCACAAAGACACTAAACACTTAGTAACAGGCAGAAAATAGTAAAAATTGTGCTTAATTTCTTTAGACATTTCAGGTTGTTCATATTTGTTCAGGTTATTCACATTTTATTGTTTCAGGATAGTTTGTAAATGTAATAATAATAATAATAATAATAAACTTTATTTGTATAGCACCTTTCATACAGAAATTGTAGCCCAAAGTGCTTCACATTGATTGAAAAAATAGAATATTAAAATACATTAAGATTTGATTATACATCAAGAAATAAAATGAAATTTGAGAGAAATACAATAAAATAAAAATAAAAGCAGCGCACATTAAAAATATTTGATTATGCATAGAATTTTTGAAGTGCAAGAAATAAGATGAAACTTTGAAATACAATAAAATAAAAAATAAAACAGAATAACAATAAAATAAAATAAAAATAAAAACCACACATTCCTGGTTCCTGAATTGTGACCCCATTTTTATCTCCTTTCAAAGGCTAATGAGAATAAAATGTTTTTAATTTGGTTTTAAAAACATTTTATTCTCATTAGCCTTTGAAAGGAGATAAAAATGGGGTCACAATTCAGGAACCAGGAATGTGCGGTTTTTATTTTATTTTGTAAGTATTTTCAGAATTTAATGTTATTTTTTGCACTGAAACAAAGACAAAAATTTGAAGTTGTCATTATTTATAGGAATAGTGTAATATTTTTTTCACACCAAACTGCGAAAAAAAATATGGAGTCATTATTTTTTGTAGGTTTTTATGTTATTATTTGACTGTAGATCATATTGGTCTGTATGTGGAACCTGAACTAAAATAAATTCGACAGCCTTGACTGTGGAATTTTTACACTTTGCAATTCATCCCACGGGCCGCATTGGAACCTTTAGTGGGCTGCATTTGGCCCCCGGCCACATGTTTGAGACCCCTGTTTTAGTGTAAATACAGGAAAATGACATGAAAATATCGACATTTACAAAAGACAAAATTGGAGTTTTAAGAATTTCTAGGTTATTATGATCCTATTTTTCCCGGTCTGTATGTGGAACCTGAACCCCAGTTTTCTGTGATCATCTTCAGTGTCATTTTTGCATTTCACAAATTCCTCCCCAGGGCCGGACTGGACCCTTTGGTGGGCCAGACTTGGCCCCCGGGCCACATGTTTGACACCTGTGCTGTAATGCATTAATTTTGTAACATGTTACTCCCAACACTGGTCTTTACAAAAGACAAAGAAACAAATTAAAACCATCCAGTTCCAGAACTCAGTCGAAAAAGTGTATATTTGTTTCATGACAGCATTCCTCCCATGGAGTATTTCTAGTGCGGTAAAAAACCCATTAAATTACAAAAATACTTACTTTTATAAACTATCCAAACAAAAAAGATGTAAATAACCTGAAAAAACTGAAAATTTCTGAAGAAAAATAAGTACAATTTAACAGTATTATTCCTCAACTTATCATTTATACATGTGCATTATGGATCAGATCTACATAGAGACTGTTGTTCGTCCATCAGTCTCAATGACGACCTTGATTTCAGTTTTTGTGGGTCCTGGAGTGGGTTGTCAGCCCTATTTTTGCCCTTAAGTACCTGCCACAAAGACACTAAACACTTAGTAACAGGCAGAAAATAGTAAAAATTGTGCTTAATTTTCTTTAGACATTTCAGGTTGTTCATATTTGTTCAGGTTATTCACATTTTAGTGTTTCAGGATAGTTTGTAAATGTAAGTATTTTCAGAATTTAATGTTATTTTTGCACTGAAACAAAGACAAAAATTTGAAGTTGTCATTATTTATAGGCATAGTGTAGTATTTTTTTCACATCAAACTGCGAAAAAAACATAGTCATTATTTTTTGTAGTTTTTATGTTATTATTTGACTGTAGATCATATTGGTCTGTATGTGAAACCTGAACCCCAATTTTCTGTGATCATCTTCAGTGTCATTTTTGCATTTCACAAATTCCTCCCCAGGGCCGGACTGGACCCTTTGGTGGGCCAGACTTGGCCCCCGGGCCACATGTTTGACACCTGTGCTGTAATGCATTAATTTTGTAACATGTTACTCCCAACACTGGTCTTTACAAAAGACAAAGAAACAAATTAAAACCATCCAGTTCCAGAACTCAGTCGAAAAAGTGTATATTTGTTTCATGACAGCATTCCTCCCATGGAGTATTTCTAGTGCGGTAAACAACACCCTCAAACCCTGACTAAACTGTGTGATTTTCAGAAAGCTGAAACAAAATATGTCTCAGGAGAGAAGGAGAAAAAGAGGAGTGTGCTCATTTGATTTACTGCAGAGACTGCAAAGACCAAAACTTGAAAGACACAGGTTTACAAGAGTGAAGCAAGGCTTCCCCTGGCACCCGCTAAATTATCTTTTTCACTTTGAAATTTAGAAGCCCGACTACAACTAGAACTTAACATCTGTTCCAGACTGATGCTGCAGATTTATGACAGAAAAAATGGGGTTTCATCAAGTGTTTACCTGCTTTTGTGCGTCTCGACACCGCAAATGACACTTATTAACATTATCGACCCCAGTGTTTTCAACCAATACTGCGATACACTTCTGTGGTTCAGATAAAATGCTCATTTTTCGACGTTCATCTTCAGGTTTTATTTAACCCTTAAAGGCCCAGCGCTGCTTTAGTGGAAGCTCCCAAAGGAATTTTTTCTCTACATTTAACCTTTCTTAAGTGATTTATCACCATTTATTATATTATCCTCTGTATTTAGCTTTTTTTTTTAAGTGAAAATCTGATATTTTCCTATATTTATTTACTGATAATGAAAATCCAAAGGTTCCAATCTGGCTTGCAGCATGAAGTTGCAAAGTGTAAAACATTACACTGATATTTATATTTATTTATTATGATTTATTGCTTTTGCCTTGTTCTTTTTTCTATTGTCTTGTTGTTTTGTTTTTTGTTTTGTTTTGTTTTTGGCTTTTTACATATTCTTTTATGCTGCACTTATTTATGCTGTTTAAACATGGTTGTTAATATTTTTTTTTTTATAATTTTTATTTCCATCTTTTCATACATTTTTTCAGTGGTTGTTTGTATCTGTTCATGTCTGTGTAGGATTATGTGTTGTGTCATGGGTGGATGTTGTTCAGAAAATCAGAAATCTCCTTCCTGTATAGTGAATGTTTTATTCATGTTCTGTTATTAGTAAAAGACTTTTGAAAGAAAGAGAAAATTACACTGATATTGTTATTTAGTTATGTATTTATTTATTTATTTATTATTTTCTTTTCTTTGTTCTTTTTTCTATTGTCTTGGTTTTTTTTGGTTTTTTGAGGTTTTTTTTTTTGCTTTTTTATATGTTCTTTTATGCTGCATTTATTTACACTGTTTAAACATGGTTGTTAATATATGTATTTTTTTTATATATGTACAGGGTGGGGAAGCAAAATTTACAATAGTTTGAGGCAGGGATTGAAAGACAGTGTATGACCAATTAGTTTATTGAAAGTCATGAGAATTTATTTGCCACAAGAAAATTGACATAATAGAAAATGTTTTATTCTATGTGTCCTCCTTCTTTCTCAATAACTGCCTTCACACACTTCCTCAAACTTGCGCAAGTGTTCCTCAAATATTCAGGTGACAACTTCTCCCATTCTTCTTTAATAGTATCTTCCAGACTTTGTCGTAATAGTTTTGCTCATAGTTCATTCTCTTCTTTCCATTATAAACAGTCTTTATGGACACTCCACTATTTTTGAAATCTCCTTTGGTGTGACGAGTGCATTCAGAAAATCACACACTCTTTGACGTTTGCTTTCCTGATTACTCATATGGGCAAAAGTTTCTGAAAAGGTATGGATAATAGTGTTAGGTATGATTATGACATCACTATATGTTTGGTTTCAAAACAACTGACGCAGTGCCTGCTGAGAAAAAACAACTAAATGTTCATTGTAAATTAGATAGATAGATAGATAGATAGATAGATAGATAGATAGATAGATAGATAGATAGATAGATAGATAGATAGATAGATAGATAGATAGATAGATAGATAGATAGATAGATAGATAGATAGATAGATAGATAGATAGATAGATAGATAGATAGATAGATAGAATTTTCATTCCATCTTTTCATACATTTTTTCAGTGGTTGTTTGTATCTGTTCATGTCTGTGTAGGATTATGTGTTGTGTCATGGGTGGATGTTGTTCAGAAAGTCAGAAATCTCCTTCCTGTATAGTGAATGTTTTATTCATGTTTCTGTTATTAGTAAAAAGACTTTTGAAAGAAGAGAAAATTACACTGAAATTAACAACAAGGATGTTGAATTTGTTTTAGTTCAGGGGTCACATACAGACCAATATGATCAAAAGTACAATAATAATATAAGAACCCTTTAAAGGGGTCATATTTTGTTAAACCCATTTTAATTAGTCTTTGGTTCATTTATTTGTGAATTTGGGGACCATAACAGTTTGAATTTGAACCCTCCAGGTGCTGCAAACCTATCTTTATATTCATTTTGGCAAAACTGACTGGATTTCTACAACCTGTTTGAATTCTGCTTAATTTGTTACGTATATTTGTGTTTGATTTATAGCTGTGCCATTTTGGCACACTTGGGGACAGATGCTAGTATTTATGAACATTTGACCTAGCGCCAAAAATAATAATGCAAATTAACCAGTGTGGTTGTTAATCATTGACATATTCCAGGCTGCAAAAATCAAATAATATGTGATCCACTTTTTATGTAGTATTTTGAAAAAAAAAAAAAAAATCATATTTTGTGTTTTTTGCATCAAAAAAATGTCGTGACATCATGATAAAAAGAGATCGTTTAAAGCAGGGCTCTCAAACTCATTTTCTTTCAGGGGCCACATTCAGCCCGATTTGATCTCCAGTGGGCCGTACCAGTAAAATAATAACATAATAACCTATAAATAATGACAACTTCAACTTTTTTTCTTTGTTTCAGTGCAAAAAAAAAAAACATTAAATTTTGAAAGTACTTACTTTTATAAACAATCCAAAAAAATAAATGTGGATAACCTGAAAAAATTGAAATTTAAATTAAAAAAATAAGAAAATTTAGTGCAAGTTTAACAATATTATGCCTCAACTCATCATATATACATGTGCATTATGGATCGGATCTACAAAGACACTAAACACTTAGCGACAGGCAGAAAATTGTTAAACTTGTGCTTAATTTTCTTTAGGAAATTCAGGTTGTTCATATTGGTTCAGGTTATTCACATTGTATTGTTACAGGATAGTTTGTAAATGTAAATATTTCCATAATTCAATGTTATTTTTGCACTAAAACGAAAAAAAATTTGAAGTTTGTATTATTTATAGGCATAATGTAATATTCTTTTCTCACATTAAAGCAAGAAGAAAATACGGAGTCATTATTTTTTTGTAGGTTTTATGCTATTATTTTACTTTGGATCGTATTGGTCTGTATGTGGAACCTGAACTAAAATGAGTTTGAAAGCCTTGACTGTGGAATTTTTGCGCTTTGCTAATTCATCCCACAGGCCGGAGTGGAACCTTTGGCGGGCCGCATTTGGCCCCCGGGCCGCATGTTTGAGACCCCTGGTTTAAAGGGTTAAAAAATATAAAATGAATGATTATTTGATATGTATGATTAGGGCTGACCTTGATTACAAAAATAAAATCAAATTAGAGCAGAAAATAAATCTATATATAATATTTAAATTTGATTTATAGGTGTGCATTTTACGCACACTTGGTGACAGATGCTAGTATTTTTGAACATTTGACCTAGCGCCAAAAATAATAATGCAAATTAATTAATGTTGGAGTTAATCATTGACATATGCCAGGATGAAAAAATCAAGTAATATGTGATCCAATTTTTATGTAGTATATTGAAAAAAAATTTTTTTTTTTTTGTTTTTTGCATCCAAAAAAATGGTTTGTTTACATTAAAAACACGGCATTTAAAGGGTCAAAAAATGTGACAATTATTGAGTACTTGGTATTTTTTTATTACGGCTCAAGTTGATGAA
Source organism: Sphaeramia orbicularis (assembly GCF_902148855.1). NCBI lineage: Eukaryota > Metazoa > Chordata > Actinopteri > Kurtiformes > Apogonidae > Sphaeramia > Sphaeramia orbicularis. Next base: position 15,986,566 of record NC_043964.1, on the reverse strand, counting down.
ATAGAAAAAAGTGTAAAAGAATTAAAAACAAACTGTATGAAAAAATTTTTGACATTATTCCACAAGTGTGCCAAAAAGGCACACTTGGTGCTGAGTAAGGGCCTTGCTGGACGGGATACCGGAGGGTTAACCTTTCTAAGTGATTTATTCCCCTTTATTTTATTATTTTTCCTCAGCATTTTGCTTTTTTTTTTGGTAATAATCAGGTATTTCCTTTATATAATCAACCGATCATGTAGATGTTAATAATAGCTCACAGTAATAATAACACTTTATTATTTGTTTATTTATTTACGGGGGACGCCTCTGAGCATCCAAATGGGTCATATGTGATGACCATGAAAAGACGACAAATTGCATTTTACACCAATTATTTACGTGTATTGATCAAATTAATGGGATCATCAGGTATTAAAGAGTCTGGTTTAAACCAACTCTATATATAAAGTGTCATGGGATAACTTTTGTTGTGATCTGGCGCTATATAAATAAAATTTTGATTGATTGATTGATTGATGATTGATTTGATTGTTTTCCCCTGTAACTCGTTTTGGAAAAAAAGCGTCTGCCAAATGCACAAATGTAAATGTAAATTAAACAGTTTAGATCAGTAGATGTTGGGTCTTTAGAGGTTAAATAACACGTCTGCGGCCGAGTCTAAATGTTAGCGCTTAAGTTTTTCCTTGTGCGTATATGGAAACTACTGGGATCTAATTAGGGCGGTGCAGAACTAATGTAAGAGACAGTGAGTGATGTCCAAGACTTTATCTTTCCCAAGGAATGTGTGAACATAAAAGTAACTTTACCATGAATGAAAAAGATTTATATCTCCTTAAATTTCCTATTATAAAGTAGCAGTGGTTAATATCCCTTCAGTTACTGATAAAGAGGTGAAAAAGGCGTCTCCTGTGATAAATTAAGATTCTCCGCGTGCTCCTGACATGTGGTGATGTGGCCAAAACCTTCTCCACATTTAAGATTTTTACACGGGCTGTGCTTTCCAATAGGTTCACCAGGAGTAAGAGGCATTAAAAAAAAAAAAAAAAGACAGAAAGAAAGAAAAAGGAAAACCAGCCGACCATTTACTTATTAGAGCAAAAGTCTTTATCCCTTACGGCAGCAGGAAGTGTAGTATACAGAGAGCAGCAGGAGCAGCAGACTGCACACTGCACTCAATACTGCCGTTCTATTCAAGACCTGCTATTCACTAGCATTAGTCTGCAGGTTTCAGGGCTGGGCTTCAGTCATAAGGGTTAAAAAAAAAAAAAGTCATATGATTAGCATGTGGTGATCAGAAGAGCCTAAGACATACATATGGAAATAACATTACATTTTTTTATCCTTATTCTTTATTTATAAACATATTTATATAAATAGGAAATGCATTATTTTTCTCTTTATATTTTCATTTTTTTCATTTGTATTTTTTTTCTACCTGTTGTTTTCTCTGCATTTGCCTGTTGTATTTTTACTGCTGTTAACTGTGAAATTTACCCACAGTGGGAGAAATAAAACCTTAGCTTATTTATCTTATCTTAGTTTATCCTTTCTTTTCTTTCTTACCTTATCCTTTCTTTTGTTATCCTTCTCTTATCTCATCTTATATTTTCCGTTTTCTTTTCTTTTTTATCTTTCCTTTCTTTTTATCTTCTCTTGTCCTTTCTTATCTTTTCCTTTCCTTTATTTTCTTATCTTTTCTTGTCTTATATTTCTTTTCTTATCCTTTCTTTTCTACCTTATCCTTCTTTTCTTTTCCTTTCTTTTCTTTCTCTACTCATCTTATATTTTCCTTTCTTTTCTTATCCTTTCCTTTTTATCTTCTCGTATCCTTTTTTTTTTCCTTTATTTTTATCTTGTCTCATCTTTTCTTTTCTTTTTTTTTTTCCTATCTTTTCTTTTCCTTTCTTTTCTTATTCTTCTCTTATATCTCATTATATTTTCCTTTGTTTTCTTTCTATCTTATCTTTTCCTTTCTTTATCTTTTTTTTCCTTTCTTTTCTTATCCTTTCCTTTATTTCTTTTTCTTTTCTTGTCTTTTCTTATCCTTTGTTTCTTACCTTTTCTTATCTTCTCCTTTCTTTCTTATCCTTTCTTTTTTTCTTATCTTCTCTTATCTCTATTTTTTTTTCCTTTCTTTTGTCTTTTCTTTTCCTTCCTTCCTTCCTTTTCTTATATCCGTCTTATCTTTCTTCTTTTATCTTTCTTTACCTTTTTTACCTTTCTTTTCTTCCTTTTCTTATATATCCTATCTTACCTTATACTTTAACATACCTTACTTTAGCTTGTCATATCTTATCTCATCTTATCTCACCTCATCTCACCTATCTTATCTTACTACCTTACCTTACCCTCATTATCTTACCTTACCTCATCTTATTTACCTTACCTTATCTACCTTACCTTATCTTATTTTACTTACCTTATCTTACCTTACCTTATCTTATTACCTTATCTTACCTTACCTTATCTTATCTTACCTTACCTTATCTTACCTTATCTTACCTTACCTTATCTTATCTTACCTTATCTTATCTTACCTTACCTTATCTTACCTTATCTTATCTTACCTTACCTTATCTTACCTTACCTATCTTATCTTACCTATCTTATCTTACCTTACCTCATCTCACCTTATCTTATCTTATTTACCTTACCTTACCTCATCTTATCTTACCTTACCTTATCTTTTTTTTTTCCCTCTTACCTTACCTCATCTTATTTTACCTTACCTTATCTTACCTTACCTTATCTTACCTTATCTTACCTTACCTTATCTTATCTTACCTTACCTTATCTCACCTTATCTTACCTTACTCTTCTTATCTTACCTTATTTATCTTACCTTACCTTATCTTACCTTATCTTATCTTACCTTACCTTATCTTACCTTACCTCATCTTATCTTACCTTACCTTATCTTATTACCTTACTTTCTTACCTTACCTTATCTTACCTTACCTCATCTTATCTACCTTACCATCTTACCTACCTTACTATCTATCTTACCTTACCTTATCTTACCTTACCTTACCTAATCTTATCTTACCTTACCTCATCTACCTTACCTTATCTTACCTTACCTCATCTTATCTTACCTTACCTTACCTCATCTTATCTATCTTACCTCTTATTACCTTACCTTATCTATCTTATCTTATCTTACCTTACCTCATCTTATCTTACCTTATCTATTACCTTACCTCATCTTATCTTACCTTACCTTATTATCTTACCTTACCTTACCTCATCTTATCTTACCTTACTCATCTTACCTTACCTCATCTTATCTTACCTTATCTTATCTTACCTTACTTACCTCATCTTATCTTACCTTACCTCACTTATCTTACCTTACCTTATCTTATCTTACCTTACCTCATCTTATCTTACCTTACCCTCTTATCTTACCTTACTCATCTTATCTTACCTTACCTTATCTTATCTTACCTTACCTCATCTTATCTTACCTTACCTCATCTTATCTTACCTTACCTCATCTTATCTTACCTTACCTTATCTATCTTACCTTACATCTTATCTTACCTTACTATCTTATCTTACCTACCTTATCTTATCCAAACCATTGTGTACTCCAGTGTCTTCTGACATTTGTTCTGTGTTTCAACTATTCAGTTTACGTGATTTAATCGCCCTCATGCGCATATAATTAGTCTAATTAATGATATTTTGACAGATTTAACAGGAGGAAATGCTAAATAAATATTCAGTACATGTAAATTGGCTTCCACAAACTAATTAAAAGACTGCAGTGTTATGGGGTGTAAATTGAAGTTCACTGCCTGACTGTAAAAATGCACCACAGACACTGAAAGAAAGATGTTTCATGGAAAATTATGCAACGGTTCACTTTTATAGTAGTTGACTTTTTTATCCGAAAGTAAAACAAGGTCATAAATGAGTTTGACTTGGGCTATGATTTTTAAATTGTCTTAGTATGCTCGCTGCTTCTGTATGTTACTTATTTATACACATTTAATACACATTTGGGTGGATGAATGGAGGGTTTCTACCCAGGATATGAGGGTTTGACTCTGATTTTTATACATTTTCTGTGATTTTAGTTCATTCTCCAACAGCTGGTAAACATTAATCCCTCTATTTCAATATTCAACAACAAATGAAGTCATTTTTTGCTTGTTTTTAGTACATGTAAGCATTACATATACATAATTTATGTAGTTATTATTAGTTTGCTTTACAGTTTGTTCCTTTTTTTTAAGTTTTAAGTTTGTTGTGTACATGCACGTGTATATATTTACCAAAAAATATCCCTTTGACATCTATTAAAAAAGCACTTCACATTCACTGAGTACATTTTAGCTTGTATTTATTCTATATTTATTGCTATTTACTTGTATTTTCTTTACTTATGGTTTTATTTGGATGATATTTCATTTTACAAAACTGCACAGTTTATTATATTGGGATCAAGGTTTTCTTCCTTTTTTTTTTTTTTTGGTGTGTAACAAACAAAACCTAAAAAAAAATGTAAATATGTAAATAACATTACATTTTAATTCTAATTCTTTATATTTATTCATATTTATAGAAATACCTTTTTTCTCTCTTTATATTTATTTTTTCACTTGTTTGTGGGTTTTGTTTTTTGTTTTTTCTACCTGTTGTTTTCTCTGCATTTGCCTGTTGGTTTTGCTGCTGTTAACTGTGAAATTTACCCACAGTGGGAGAAATAAAACCTTCTTATCCTTTTTTTTTTATCTTATCTTATCCTTTCTTTCCTTTCTTTTCATATCCTTTCTTTTCTTTGTTTTCTTTCTTATCTTATTCTTTTTTTTTTATCTATTTTCTTCTATCTTATCCTTTCTTTTCTTTCTTATCTTATCTTTTCTTTCTTATTTTATCTTATCTTATCCTTTCTTTTTTCTTCTCATCCTTTTTTTTTCTTATCTATCCTTCTTTCTCTTTCTTATCTTATCCTTTCTTTCTTCTTATCTTATCTTTTCTTTTCTTTTATCTTATCTCCTTTCTTTTCTTTCTTATCTCATCCTTTTTTTCTTTCTTATCTTTTCCTTTCTTTTCTTTCTTATCTAATCTTATCTTATCCTTTTTTCTTTCTTTCTTATCTTATCCTTCTTTTCCTCTTCTTTCTTTCTTCCTTTCTTCCTCTTATCTTATTTATCTTCTCTATCTTATCCTTTATTTTCTTTCTTATCTTATCTTATCCTTTCTTTTCCCTCTTATCTTATCTATCTTATCCTTTCTTTCTTTCCCTCTTATTCTTATCTTCCTTATCTTATCTTATCCTTTCTTTATCTTATCTTCTTCTTTCTTCTCTTATCTTTCTTTTCTTTTTCCTTTCTTTTCTTATCTTATCTTGTCTTTTTCTTTCTTATCTTTCTTATCCTTCTTTTCTTTCTTATCTATCTTTTTTCTTCTTTCTTATCTTCCTTTCTTTTTCTCTTATCTTCTTTCTCATCTTATCTTATCCTTTCTTTTCTTTCTTATCTCATCTTATCTTATTTCCTTTCTTTTCTTTCTTATCTTATCTATCTTATATAATCATCTTATCTCATCCTTTCTTTTTCTTTCTTATCTTATTCTTATCCTTTCTTTTCCTTCTTATCTTATCTATCTCATCTTATCTTATCCTTTCTTTTCTTTCTTATCTTATCTTATCCTTTCTTTTCTTTCTTATCTTATCTTTCCATTACATTACTTTTTGTGTAGTTATTAGTTTGCTTTACAGTTTACAGTTTTAAGTTTGTTATGTACATGCATGCATTAACAGTACATTTACCAAAAAATTATCCCTTTGACATCTATTACAAAGCACTTCACTTTCACTGAGTACATTTTAGCTTGTATTATTCTATATTTATTGCTATTTACTTGTATTTTCTTTTCCTATTGTCTTATTTGGATGATATTTCATTTTACAAAACTCCTGTTGGTTTCACCTGCACAGTTTATTATATTGTGATCAAGATTTTCTTGCTTTTTTTTTTTTTTTTTTTACTGTATAACAAACAAAACCTAAAACAAATAAATAAATCTGGTAAGGTTTAGACTTCAACACTAATTGGTTACATTTTTAGCTCCACCAATGCCACAGTTGTTCATGTTGAGGAAAGCCAATACTATTTTTGTAAACATGTATTTTTCCTTTCTGCTTTTTGTCCAAACATTACCTTCATTTTATTAAATATCTAAGTTCCTTCTTCACTTTGGAATTTTTTTTTTTTTTTTTTATCTCTATTTTAGCAGCGAAAAGTGTCATTTATGTGTGGACAAGAATCCCAGGAGAGTACAACATGCACAAAAATATGAGTTGGATGTCACAACGCTGTTTCCTCCTATTTTAACATCAATACTGTATTAAAAACTAATTGATCAGAGAAATCACAATCGACCTAAAAAGTTTAAAAGAAAAAAAAAAAAATAAAAAATTGACTGAGTAATTGGATTGTTCTATAAACAACATCCAAAAAGGAAGGTTACGGGTTTAAATTGAAGCATTTTCTCATATATAAATTTATGACAAATATTAAATAAATGCTACAACAAACAAAATGAATCACAGTGGAACTCAAAACAAATCTGATTTTTTAGTTTCTCGTAAATGTCCATGGTTCATGTCAAACAAGAAGAACATGTCTTGGTAAAATATGTAACTTTTAATTAGCAAAACAGGGTCATGTTTTCTTTCATCTTTGCTTTTTTCAGCTTTGATAAATCAACAATTTCCTCATACTACTTAAAAAACAATCAAAAGCTAAAATTAAAAATAAAACTACTTATGCATATGTAGGATTAAAGTGTAATAATAATAATAATAATAATAATAATATAATAACTAAATGTCAAAACTAAAAATGACTTAGTTAAGTTTAGAAAAAAAAAGGTAATAGTTTAGGTTAAAATAATTCCATTTAAAAAAGCTCAGTGTAAATTCAAAGGTTATAATATCCAAAAACAGAGAAACAGAAGAAAAAGGGACTTTTTCAGTCCGATCCATCATAACTGAACATAAACCAAGCGTCTCCATCCACTGTCATTGATCCAACTTCATTGATTTTACTGGGGACTTAATGTTGTAGAAGATGACGGTGTTTCCGCAGTAACTACAAAGCCTCCGACCATCCAAATGGGTCATATCTGACGACCATAAAAAGACGACAAACTGTATTTTACACCAATTATTCACGTATTGATAGGATTATTGGTTCTACAGGTATTAAACAGTTTAGATCAGTAGATGCTATTGGTTGCCAACGGTTACTTGGGTCTTTATGGGTTAACGGTTGCGATGGCGATCCGGAGCACTTGGCCTATCTTGGGCTTCAGTGGCAGATTAAGGCGCTTGGTTATTTGGAGAAAAAAGCATATATATTTAATTTTTAACATATCTGTTCATTTATTTATCTCCTGTATGCTGGGTCCCTTTGTGTTGTCCATTCCGTCTTGAAAGGACTCTCCTCTCGGCCGCCCCAGGGACTCGCTCATGCGGTGTAATGTTCGAGCATACAGCAGATAAGAGTCTGACACAGGAACACGTTTTAGACACAGGAACATGCACAGCATCCTAAACCCAGACACATTATTCCTGCTTTTATCACATTTGCATAATATTTTTTAAAGGCACAGACAAACACACGCGACGATTTGTCTATCCGTTCTACAAGAGTGAAAGCATCTGTTCCCGTTTTGTCTGTTCTGTCGTTTCATCACGTGTAAATTGTGCTTAGGTTTTAACCCATAAAGACCCAGAGCTTCTTTTTATGTGTGAATTTAACAATTTATCACTATTTTTTATCATATTATCCTCTGTGTTTTGCATTTTTTCTGTGTAAATCATGTATTTTCCAATATCTAATTCACTGATCATGTACATGTTCATGAAAGCTCAGATTAAAGTTGAAGGTTATTATATCAAAAACAGAAAACTGAAGAAAAAGTGACTTTTCATCAAACATATTAGTAAATGAACGTAAAAACAAGCGTCTCCATCCACTGTCATTGATCCAACTCCATTGGTTTTACTGGTGAATCAATGTTGTAGAAGATGACGGTGTTTCCATAGTAACTACAGAGCCTCTGACTGTCCAAACAGGTAATATCTGATGACCATAAAAAGACAACAGATTGCATTTTACACCAATTATTTACACGTATTGATGGGATTAATGGTCAGAAGTTTTTTTAACATTTTAGATCAGTAGATAATTTTGTTCACCAGAGGCTGTTTAGGTTTTTATTAAGTACGTTTATTGAATTTAAGAATGTAATTTCACTGTAATTAAATGCAATCATTCTTATTTTGTATTCTACTGAAAGTATTAATAAACAAGTGGTTCCAGGCACAACAAACCCCGCCCCTCACATGTATTGTAGCTTATTTTTAGCATCGATCCAGCTGATGTCATCATGTCTATGCATGTGCTGATGTCAGCGTATCAGTCGCCTCTATATATGTGCCAAGTTTTGAAGCAAATTGAAACAAAATTATGTTTTTATAGACATTTGAATTCTCACCCATTATAAGTAAATGGCAAAAAAAAAAGATTTAAAAAATTCATAAAAATTTTAACTTTGACCTACTTTTCCCAAATTTAATCACATGCATTCTGGGTCACTGGCAATCTATACAGCAAATTTAGTATGAATTCAACCAATAGTTTTTCTGCTACAGACATGTGAAATTTGACCAATTATAAGTAAATGGGGAAAAAAGATGTAAAAAAATTCATTAAAATTTTCAACTTTGACTTACATTTTCCCAAAATGTTACCACAATCTATTCTGGGTCACTGGCAATCCTATAAACCGAATTTGGTATGAATTTAACAATAGTTTTCCCCGCTACAGACATCTAAAATTTCATCTATTTTAAGTGAATGGGAAAAAGGATTTTAAAAATTCATAAAAAATTGGAACTTTGACTTACATTTCCCAAAATGTAATGAGATCTATTCTGGGTCACTGGCAATCTATAAACCCAATGTTGTATGAATTCAAGTAATAGTTTTGCTGCTACAGACATTGGAAATTTAACCCATTATAAGTAAATGGGGAAAAAAAAGATGTAAAAAATTCATAAAAATATAGAACTTTGACCTCCTGTTCCCAAAATTTAACCACTTATATTCTGGGTCACTGGCAATCTATAAACCCAATTTGGTATAAATGAACCTAATAGTTTTGCTGTTACAGACATTTGAAATTTCGCCCATCATAAGTAAATGGGAAAACAATAATAATAATAATAATAATAATAATAATAATAATAATAATAATAATAATAATAACAATAATAACAATAATAATAATAATAATAATAAATCATTAAAAATTGGAACTGTGACCTACTTTTCCCAAATATAGTGATATCTATTCTGGGTCACCAGCAATCTATAAACCAAATTTGGTATGAATTCAACCAATAGTTTTGCTGCTACAGACATTTGAAATTTCACCCATTATAAGTAAATTGGAAAAAAAAAAAAGATGTAAAAATTCATAAAAATTTAAACTTTGACCTACTTCCCCAAAATGTAACCACATCTATTCTGACTCACTGGCAATCTATAAACCCAATTTGGTATGAATTCAACCAATAGTTTTGCTGCTACAGACATCTAAAATTGACCTGTTATAAGTAAATGGGTAGAGTGTTAACAACCCAACAAACAAACCGAACCAAAAACACCCCTTGCCTCCTTTTCGGGGGCCGGGGTACAAAAGGTATGAAACAGTTTAGATCAGTAGATGGTTTTGGGTCTTCATGGGTTTAATAGGGATTGATGTAAATGCATTTGAAGGCGCTTTGACAGGGACAGTAACGGGTGGTAATGGGGATCTTGGAACCTGTCAGGGATAATGATGGTAATATACAGTACACACAGACGGAAGGGACAACAACGGCCTGCCGCAATCACCACGTTCACCTTTCATTATCGTTTTTAATCGAATTAATCACGTCGGTTTCTACCCTGGTGAAATCAAGTCACTCTAGGTCACGTAAAATGCGGCGTCGCTTTCAATATTCACGAGCTAACCCACAGAAACGTACATCTGTCGGAGGAGTCTGGAATGAATTGCCCGAGAATTGCAACTTGGATGCGTTGTACACAAGAGGAGAACAGAAGACAAAGGGATAACAGAGCTAGTTGTCTCCAATATTGGATATTACACACTATGCCGGCAGAATTACTAATGAACTTCAGCCAGTTTCATGCTAATGGTTATCAGGGCGATTTCATTCCCCCGGCCTTTGTGTGTAATTATTGATTGTCCCAAGAAAGGTGGGGTGTACAAAGCCCAGTAAACAGCAGGTAATTAGTATTTCTGGACCTTCAGGAGGATAATGTCCTGTGTTGCTTTTATTTGTATGCATGAAGCGCAGAGTATAGGCTTTCTATTCACACACTCTGATAACTGGGACTTCACTCTCAGGCTGCTAGACCTGACGCTACTGCTGCTGCTAAAACCTGGTTAACAATTGGAAATTAAAATGAATGAATGAAATTACAGATGTTTTTAAACCGAACCCAGTCAAATAAATAATTTGAAACAAATCTATAGAGCACAGTTGAAAAAATATAAGGTCTGTGGGTCAAAAGGGTCCCATCCAAGTCCGTGGGAATTTGTGAAACGCAAAAAAATTACGCTGAAGATATTAACGAGGGTGTCAAGGTTAGTCGTGTATCTTTTCATAATTGGATTTTCTTTGGAGAAACAGAAGAAAAACTAATGGTTAATTGATTTTCGTTTTAAAATCGAAGTTGAATTTCAAGGCATTTTTTTTTTTTTTTTAATGTCAAAACAGATCAACCATATAAAAAATAAAATGGATTGATTTTCATTTTCTTTATCTAATAATAACAAATAAAGTTACTACCTGACCAGAAATGGAAAAATGGACCAAAAACACCAATTTTTCTTCATTTTCCGAGACTTGATGTTATTTTCAAGCAAATAGCGCTAATGCCATCAAGGTCAAAAAGACTCTTACGAACAATGGGTTTGTACGAATCTTCCAGTTCGTATGAAATCTGGACATCGTAGACCTGCTCCCTCCACGAACTCCAGATTCGTACAATCTGGAAGTTCGTGAAAACCCATCATTTGGGTCAGTGTATCTTTTGGTAATTGGATTTTCTTTGGAGAAACAAAAGAAAACTAATGGTTAATTGATTTTCGTTTTAAAATCGAAGTTGAATTTCAAGGCATTTTTTCTTTTTTAATGTCAAAACATATCAACTACTATAAAAAATAAAATGGATTGATTTTCATTTTCTTCATCTAATAATAAAAAAATAAAGTTACTACCTGACAGAAATGGAAAAATGGACCAAAAACACCAATTTTTCTTCATTTTCCGAGACTTGATGGTATTTTCAAGCAAATAGCGCTAATGCCATCAAGGTCAAAAAGACTCTTACGAACAATGGGTTTGTACGAATCTTCCGTTCGTATGAAATCTGGACATTGTAGACATGCTCCCTCCACGAACTCCAGATTTCGTACAATCTGGAAGTTCGTGAAAACCCATCATTTGGGTCAGTGTATCTTTTGGTAACTGGATTTTTCTTTGGAGAAACAAAAGAAAAACTAATGGTTAATTGATTTTCGTTTTAAAATCGAAGTTAAATTTCAAGGCATTTTTCTTTTTAATGTCAAAACATATCAACTATATAAAAAATAAAATGGATTGATTTTCATTTTCTTCATCTAATAATAAAAAATAAAGTTACTACCTGACAGAAATGGAAAAAATGGACCAAAAACACCAATTTTTCTTCATTTTCTGAGACTTGATGTTATTTTCAAGCAAATAGCGCTAATGCCATCAAGGTCAAAAAGACTCTTACGAACAATGGGTTTGTACGAATCTTCCAGTTCGTATGAAATCTGGACATTGTAGACATGCTCCCTCCACTAACTCCAGATTTCGTACAATCTGGAAGTTCGTGAAAACCCATCATTTGGGTCAGTGTATCTTTTGGTAATTGGATTTTCTTTTCAGAACAAAAGAAAACTAGTGGTTCATTGATTTTTATTTAAAATAGAAGAATTCAAATTGAATTTCGAGGCATTTTTCTTTTTCAGTGTCAAAACAGATAAACCAAATAGAAAAAAAGATAGATTTTTATTTTTGTTCTAATAACAATAAGGAACGTTACTACCAAAGATGCTTACAAAGGATGGGTTTGTATGAATCTTCCAGTTCGTATAAAATCTGGAGTTCGTAGACGTTTCGTGGAGGGAGCATGTCTACGATGTCCAGATTCCGTAATAACTGGAAGATTTGCACAAACCTGTCAGGTAGTAAGTTTCTTTAACTAATTGATTTTGTTTTAAATAGATGATTTCAAATTGAATTTCAAGGCGTTTTTGTTTTTCAGTGTCAAAACAGATAAACCAATTTTTTTTTAAAAAGCAGATTGATTTTCATTTTCTTTATCTAATAATAAAAAAATAAAGTTCCAACCCTGACAGAAATGGAAAAACAGACCAAAAACACCATTTTTTTTTTTTCATTTTCTGAGACCCGATGTTATTTTCAAGCAAAGAGCGCTAACGCCATCAAGGTCAAAAAGACTCTTATGAACAATGGGTTTGTACGAATGTTCCAGTTCGTACAAAATCTGGACATCGTAGATATGCCCTCTCCATGAATGTCTACGAATTCTGGATTTCGTAAGAACGGGAAGATTTGTAAAAACCAATAATTTGGGTCAGTGTATCTTTTGGTAATTAGATTTTGTTTTCAGAAATAAAGAAAAACTTGGGGTTCACTGATTTTTGTTTTAAAATAGACTTGAATTTCAAGGGATTTTTCTTTTCAGTGTCAAAACAGATAAACTAAATTTTTTTAGAAAAGGATGGATTTTCATTTTCTCTTTCTAATAACAAAAAAGAAAGTTACTACAAAGATTCTTACAAATGATGGGTTTGTACGAATCTTCTAGTTCGTATGAAATCCTTAGTTTGTAGACGTTCATGTCTAGGATGTCCAGATTTCGTACAAGTGGAAGATTTGCACAAACCCGTTGTTCGTAAGAATCTTTGTGAACTTGATGGCATTAGCGCTCTTTCCTTGAAAATCATGGTCTCAGAAGAAGAAATAGGCGTTTTTTGGTCCGTTTTTCCATTTCTGTCAGGTTTTGAGTGTTTTTTTTTTTTTTTTTTACTTAATTAACTAGCGGTTAATTGATTTTCGTTTGAAAACAGAAGAATTAATCCATTAATCCATTTTCTTCATCTACTGTTTATTTGACTGTTGTTTGTTTTCATATTCAAAGATTCTTACGATGGGTTTGTACAAATCTTCCAGTTCGTACGAATAATATCCTAATATGTCTTAAATGAAAGTGGTGATTGTTTAAGAAGCTCTTATAGTTCGTACGAAATACATCGAGAATGAATCAAAGTTTCAGTGCATCTACAGAAATATAAAGAAACTATAGAACTACACAAGACAAAATGGTGATGTTTGTTATTATTGTGAAGACCTTTGAATGAAGAATACAGTTGAAAACAGTAGTCTACTTTTACCCTCTACTACTACTTCTATTTTTTTTTTTTTTACTTTTTTTTTTTTCAGTGTTGTCTCCATTTTTACATCTGCATAACATCAGAGTGACTTTATGCTTTTGACAAGAATAGCAAAAATAGGTAAAATAAATAAATAAGCATTTCCATATGTTTTTGATGGATGCCCCAGAGCCATAGGCTGCCCCCCCCCCCCCCCCCCCCCCCCCCCCCCCCGCTATAGACATTGTCATGATAATGTGCATCACCGAGAAAATCTGAATGAGACAGATTCTGCGTCAGTGTTTCATATTTTTTTTCTAATAGGCTGTTATTATTCTCATTCTCATTATATATGTGAAGGTTTCAGGTAAATACAGTTTGTACTTCTGTCTCTGATGGGGAATAAATGACACAAATGTACAGAAAGAACGGTCGAATTTAAAAGGTTTGATATGACGTGATCGGTGTTGCAGTTCGTGGGTTGGGTGACAATTGCCTTGGGCGCCAACACGTGGGAAAGGAAATAAAAATCAGTTGCCGTTCCCGTTGAAATTGTCCTTTATAGAGACATCAATCTGCAAAATCTGAAAAGACCAACTCTCTTCAAACGGTTTCACTCTAATGTCCATTTAACCCGTAAGGACCCAGTGTTACTATTATGGCAGTTTTATTCTTTCTTAAGCGGTTTATCACCATCAAATATAATATCATCCTCTTGATTTAGCATTTTTTTTTAAAGTAAATCATGTATTTTCCTATATTTAACTCACAGATCATGTAAATGTTCAGGAAAAAATCAAAACAGAGAACATCAAAACAGAGAAAATTGACATTTTCTGCAAAATATATCATTCAATATTATACACTGAATGTTTAATCATTAACTAACAACAGTGCTATAACATTGATTCATTAGTAAAACCCATGAAGTAATGACTAGTATTAGAGTATATTAAAATGTGAGAAAACATCAAATTAGCAGTATTAAAATGTTTTTATTTAATAGTTTTCACACAGTATATCAGTAAACATATGTTTCTTTGCTTCTAAAATTAAACGCATGGTGTCCAGCTGAGTGGACATTTTTGTAACTCCACGAAACATAAGTTCATTTTTAAAAAAAAATTCAATCACATTGTTTTTTTTCATGCCTAAAGAGGAATAAAAACTCTCAGGAAAAAAAAAAAAAAAAAAAATCTTGATTTGAGGTTCTCATAATTCATGCATGAAAGGGTTAAACGCAAATAAATACATAAATAAAAACAAATAACAACCCAAAATGTGCAATTTTACAATATTCTGCCTGTTATTAAATGTCTTGTGCATTTATGGATCCACTGTGATCTGTAGTTGTGTTAATAATAACAGATGTAATACTGTAGAAATTGTTCAAATTTTAGTTCCAAACTCCAAAATTTTAACAATATTATACCTGTTATCAAAAGTTTATGTAACACTGTGTGTAAATGTACATGTATAAATAATAAGTCGAGGCATAATATTGTTAAAACTGCACAAATTTTTCAAATGAAATTTCTGTTTTTTTCCGGTTATTCACATCTTTTTTGCAAAATGTAAATATTTTTTGAATTTAATTGTGTTTTTTTTGTTTTTTTTTATATGAAAGAATTTTGTATCATATGATGTGAAAATGCCCATAAATGTAAGCAAAAATGTTAAAAAGCCAATATGTAGCATAGTTCAGAAAGTTGACCTGAATGAGCAAAATTAATGTGATTTTTGGATTCAGCACACCAAAATTATCCTAAATCAGCTCAAAAAACTTAAACAATAAATTTGTTGTTGACCAGTGTAATGTAAAGTGCTTTGGGTGTCTAGAAAAGCGCTGTATAAAATCTAATCCATTATTATTATTATTATTATTATTATTATTATGTATAAATAAAAACTCAAGGCATAATATTGTTAAAATTGCACAAATTTTTCAAAAGAAATTTCTGTTTTTTGAGGTTATTCACATCTTTATTGCAAAATGTAAATATTTTTTTAATTTAATTTTTTTGTTTTGTTTTTTTATATGAAAGAATTTTGTATCATATGATGTGAAAATGCCCATAAATGTAAGCAAAAATGTTAAAAAGCCAATATGTAGCATAGTTCAGAAAGTTGACCTGATTGAGCAAAGTTAATGTGATTTTTGGATTCAGCACACCAAAATTATCCTAAATCAGCTCAAAAAACTTAAATTTGTTGTTGGCCAGTGTAATGTAAAGTGCTTTGGGTGTCTAGAAAAGCGCTATATAAAATCTAATCCATTATTATTATTATTATTATCATTATTATTATTATTATTATTATTATGTATAAATAAAAACTCGAGGCATAATATTGTTAAAATTGCACAAATTTTTCAAAAGAAATTTCTGTTTTTTCAGGTTATTCACATCTTTTTTGTAAAATGTACATATTTTTAGAATTTAATTGGGTTTTTTTTTGTTTTTTTGTACTAAAACAGAAAGAAAAACTTGGATTTGTCATTATTTATAGGTTATTAAGTCATAATTTTACTGGTCTGGCCCGCTTGAGATTAAATTGGGCTAAATATGGTCCCAGTACCAAAATGAGTTTGACATCCCTGTTTTAGGGAATAAAAATAAGGGTTGCGTCTTATTTATTGAACTCGATGTATTCCATCCCATTCCTCTGGTCCCTAACACTCTGCATGTGGAATCCATGGTAGTAAAGTTTGCACTAGCGTTAGCGTTAGCATTAATTCACCATCAGACCAATGTCAGATTATGACCATGTGTTTGTTGCTTAACGCTCATGAAAGTCAAAGTCACTTATCAACCCGATGCCATTTTAAGCAGTGCCTTTCATGCAGCGGGAGGTGGAAAGCTGATTTGTGCAGCTTGGTGAAGCATCACCTCTGCTGGCATGGCTGGGATGACCTGTGTTGGACTGGAAGAACACAACAGATGTGTATGAAACAAAACACACCATTAATGGGCATTTGTCGCGGATCACTCACTCCAAAATGTCAACACGGTTGCAGGCTGCCACTTTTTTTTTTTTTTTTTTTTTTTTCCTCTTTCCCTGGCCTGGGAGTGAAACGATGCAGGGTCACTATTAGAAAACCCCTGCAGCTCTGCATGTGTATATGCATCATTCATGGGCTGGAAATAACATACGCACAGCAAAAGTGTTCCAGGAAAACAGAAGCTTTACAGCAGCTTGTGGGAGAAAGATGACCGTATGTTTATAATTTAAAGCACTCTGGAGTCAGACCATGGTAATTATGTACTGAAAAGATTAAACCCAGCATTATTTTGATCCTCAGCCTCATGCTTCAATCTGTCCTAGACCTTCAATATTGGCATATTTCCTAAATCCATGAAAACTTCAGCAGTTTTTTAAAGTTTTAGGAAATGAGTGCCAGGTTTTCTGAACAAATGTGCAACAACACCCACATAAGTCTGAACTGTTTTTGTCTTCATAAGATGATAGAAATTTATACAAACCATCTTTATTAGGAAGAGTTTGACGATAGATGCTCGTAAATGTGACAGACTGTTAATTATTACCCTCACCCCCCCGCCCCCCAACTGAAATAAAGAGGAGGTAAAGGGTATTGTTTTTGCTTCGGTTTGTTTGTTTGTTAACATTCTAGTAGTAAAACTATTGGTTGAATTCATACCAAATTTGGTTTATAGATTACTAGTGATGTAGAATAGATGTGCTAACATTTTGGGAAAAGTACTTCAAACGTCAGATTTTTTATGAATTTTTTTAACATCTGTTTTTTTCTCATTCACTTATGATGGATGAGATTTCAAATGTCTGTAGCAGCAAAACTATTGGTTGAATTCATACCAAACTGGGTTTATAGATTGCCGGTGACCCAGTACAGATGCGGTAACATTTTGGGAAAAGTAGGTCTAAGTTAAAATTTTTTATAAATTTTTAAAATCTTTTTTTTCCCCCTCCATTACTTATAATGGGTGAAATTTCAAATGTCTGTAGCGGCAAAACTATTGGGCGAATTCATACTAAATTGGGTTCATAGGTTGGCAGTGACCCAGTATAGATGTGGTAACATTTTGGGGAAAGTAGGTCAAAGTTCCATTTTTTATGAATTGTTATTATTATTATTTTGTCTCATTTACTTATAATGGCCGAAATTTCAAATGTCTGTGGCAGCAAAACTATCGTTTGAATTCATACCAAATTTGGTTTATAGATTGTCAGTGATGCAGAATAGATGTGCTAACATTTTGGGAAAAGTACTTCAAACTTCAGATTTTAATGAATTTTTTTACATCTGTTTTTTTCTCATTCACTTATAATAGATGACATTTCAAATGTCTGTAGCAGCAAAACTATTGGTTGAATTCATACCAAACTGGGTTTACAGATTGCCAGTGACTCAGAATATACAAGATAACATTTTGGAAAAACTAGGTCAAAGTTGAAATTTTTATACATTTTTTAAATATTTTTTTTCTCCCATTTACTTATAATGGCTGAAATTTCAAATGTCTGTAGCAGCAAAACTATTGGGTAAATTCATACCAAATCGGATTCGTAGGTTGCCAGTGACGCGGAATAGACGTGGTAACATTTTGGAAAAAGCAGGTCAAAGTGAAAATTTTTAATGAATTTTTTTACGTCTTTTTTTCCCCCATTTACTTATAATGGGCAAAATTTCAAATGTCTGTAGCAGCAAAACTATTGGTTGAATTCATACCAAATTGGGTTTATAGGTTGCTAGTGACCCAGTATAGATGTGGTTACATTTTGGGAAAATTAGGTAAAAGTTCCAATTTTTATGAATTTTTAAGTATTTTTTCTCTCATTTACTCATAATGACCAAAATTTCAAATGTCTGTAGCAGCAAAACTATTGATTGAATTCATACCAAACTAGGTTTCTAGATTGCCGGTGACCCAGCATAGATGTGATTACATTTGGGAAAAGTAGGTCAAAGTTCCAATTTTTATGAATTTTTAAATATTTTTTTCTCCCATTTACTTATAATGAGCAAAATTTCAAATGTCTGTAGCAGTAAAACTATTGGGTGAATTCACACTAAATTGGGTTAATAGGTTGGCAGTGACCCAGTATAGATGTGGTAACATTTTGGGGAAAGTAGGTGAAAGTTCCAATTTTTATGAATTGTTAATTTATTTATTTATTTATTTTTTGGTCTCATTTACTTATAATGGCCGAAATTTCAAATGTCTGTAGCAGCAAAACTATAGATTGAATTCATACCAAATTGGGTTTATAGATTGCCGGTGACCCACAATAGATGTGGGAATATTTTTGGAGAAGTAGGTCAAAGTTCCAATTTTTAGGAATTTTGAATTTTTTTTTCTCCCATTTACTTATAATGGCCAAAATTTCAAATGTCTGTAGCAGCAAAACTATTGGGTGAATTCATACTAAATTGGGTTTATAGGTTGGCAGTGACCCAGTATAGATGTGGTAACATTTTGGGGAAAATAGGTGAAAGTTCCAATTTTTAAGAATTGTTGATTTTTTTTTTGTTTTTTTTGTCTCATTTACTTATTATGGCCGAAATTTCAAATGTCTGTAGCAGCAAAACTATTGATTGAATTCATACCAAATTGGGTTTATAGATTGCCGGTGACCCACAATAGATGTGGGAATATTTTTGGAGAAGTAGGTCAAAGTTCCAATTTTATGAATTTTTTTTTTCTCCCATTTACTTATAATGACCAAAATTTCAAATGTCTGTAGCAGCAAAACTGTTGGGTGAATTTATACCAAATTGGGGTTTATAGCTTGCCAGTAATGCAGAATAGATGTCACTATATTTTGGGAAAATTAGGTTCAAGTTTAATTTTTTTAGAATTTTTTAAAATTGTTTTTCCTCTCCCACTTACTTAAAATGGGCAGAATTTGACATGTCTACAAAAACATCCATTTTGTTTCAATTTACTTCAAACTTGGCATATATATAGAGGCAGTTGATATGTTGACATCAGCATCCCCACAATAAACAACTCAACCTAACATCAATCAGACACCTGCAATAACACTGATTTTTGCTGCAATATCTCATTATATTCAACAACGTGCAACATCTGTTTACTGTTTGCATTCTGTCACATTATTATTTTCACACTCCTGTATTTATCTTCGCCTATCTATCTTCTCATCAAAATTCCACTATTTCTCATGTTATTTGCAGTATTTAATTCTTTTTTTTTGTTTGTTTGTTTTTTACAAATATTCTTAATTTGCAATATTTTTTTATGGAAATTACTTAACTTTATTGTGTGTTTTTACTGGTATTTGTTGTTCGTCTTTTAATCCTTCACACTGAACCGGAGAGATGTACCTCAGTTTTGTTGTACTTGGTATAATGACAATAAAGTAAAATAAATAAATAAAATAAATAATGAAAACTGTAAATTTGTCTCTGTTTTAGTGTAAAAAAAAAGGAAAATTACACAAAAATGTTTACATTTACAGACTAGTCTTTTATAAAAAAAAAAAAAAAAAAAAAGAATATCTGAAGTGTCTTAATTCTTAATTCAAGATTTTTTTTTTGCTTAATTCAACTTTTTTTTTGCTTAATTCAAGATTTTTTTTTTGCTCAATTCAAGATGGCTTTTTGCTTTATTCAAGATTTTTTTTTTGTTGCTTGATTCAAGATTTTTTTTTGCTTAATTAAATTTTTTTTTTGCTTATTTCAAGGTTTTTTTTTGCTTAATTCAAGATTTTCAGACCAGTAAATACTATCATAAGAACCTATAAATAATGAAAATGTAAATTTGTCTTTGTTTTAGTGTAAAAAAAAAAAAAAGTAAAATTACACAAAAATGTTTACATTTACAGACTAGTCTTTTATAAAAAAAAATATGAATATCTGAAGTGTCTTAATTGTTAATTCAAGATTTTTTTTTTTTTTGCTTAATTCAACATTTTTTTTTTTTTTTTTGCTCAATTCAAGATGGTTTTTTGCTTTACTCAAGATTTTTTTTTTGTTGCTTGATTCTAGATTTTTTTTGCTGAATTCAAAACTTTTTTTTTTTTTTTTTTTGCTTATTTCAAGATTTTTTCACTTAAGTCAAGATTTTTCAGACCAGTAAAATACGATCATAACAACCTATAAATAATGAAAACTGTAATTTTTGTCATTGTTTTAGTGTAAAAAAAAAAAAAAAAAAAAGGAAAATTGCACAAAAATGTTGACATTTAAAGACTAGCCTTTTATATAAAAAAGAAAAAGTAAAATTACTCAAAAATGTTTACATTTACCGACTAGTCTTTTATTTAAAAAAAAAAAAAAAAAAAAAAAAAAGAATATCTGAAGTGTCTTAATTCTTAATTCAAAATTTTTTCTGCTTAATTCAACTTTTTTTTTCTCAATTCAAGATGGCTTTTTGCTTTATTCAAGATTTTTTTAGTTGCTTGATTCAACATTTTTTTTGCTTAATTCAAAAACAATTTTTTTTGCTTATTTCAAGATTTTTTTTTTTTTTGCTTAATTCAAGATTTTTCAGACCAGTAAACTACTATCATAACAACCTATAAATAATGAAAACTGTAATTTTTCTCATTGTTTTAGTGTAAAAAAAAAAAAAAAAAAAAGGAAAACTGCAAAAAAAATGTTGACATTTAAAGACTAGCCTTTTATATAAAAAAGAAAAAGTAAAATTACTCAAAAATGTTTACATTTACCGACTAGTCTTTTATTTAAAAAAAAAAAAAAAAAAAAAAAAATGAATATCTGAAGTGTCTTAATTCTTAATTCAAAATTTTTTCTGCTTAATTCAACTTTTTTTTTCTCAATTCAAGATGGCTTTTTGCTTTATTCAAGATTTTTTTTGTTGCTTGATTCAACATTTTTTTTTTGCTTAATTCAAAAACAATTTTTTTTGCTTATTTCAAGATTTTTTTTTTTTTTGCTTAATTCAAGATTTTTCAGACCAGTAAACTACTATCATAACAACCTATAAATAATGAAAACTGTAATTTTTCTCATTGTTTTAGTGTAAAAAAAAAAAAAAAAAAAAGGAAAACTGCACAAAAATGTTGACATTTAAAGACTAGCCTTTTATATAAAAAAGAAAAAGTAAAATTACTCAAAAATGTTTACATTTACCGACTAGTCTTTTATTTAAAAAAAAAAAAAAAAAAAAAAAAAAAAAAAAGAATATCTGAAGTGTCTTAATTCTTAATTCAAAATTTTTTCTGCTTAATTCAACTTTTTTTTTCTCAATTCAAGATGGCTTTTTGCTTTTTCAAGATTGTTTTGTTGCTTGATTCAAAATTTTTTTTGCTTAATTCAAAAACAATTTTTTTTGCTTATTTCAAGATTTTTTTTTTTTGCTTAATTCAAGATTTTTCAGACCAGTAAACTACTATCATAACAACCTATAAATAATGAAAACTGTAATTTTTCTCATTGTTTTAGTGTAAAAAAAAAAAAAAAAAAAAAAGGAAAACTGCACAAAAATGTTGACATTTAAAGACTAGCCTTTTATATAAAAAAGAAAAAGTAAAATTACTCAAAAATGTTTACATTTACCGACTAGTCTTTAATTTAAAAAAAAAAAAAAAAAAAAAAAAAATGAATATCTGAAGTGTCTTAATTCTTAATTCAAAATTTTTTTCTGCTTAATTCAACTTTTTTTTCTCAATTCAAGATGGCTTTTTGCTTTATTCAAGATTTTTTTTGTTGCTTGATTCAATTTTTTTTTTGCTTAATTCAAAAACAATTTTTTTTGCTTATTTCAAGATTTTTTTTTTTTGCTTAATTCAAGATTTTTCAGACCAGTAAACTACTATCATAACAACCTATAAATAATGAAAACTGTAATTTTTCTCATTGTTTTAGTGTAAAAAAAAAAAAAAAAAAAAAGGAAAACTGCACAAAAATGTTGACATTTAAAGACTAGCCTTTTATATAAAAAAGAAAAAGTAAAATTACTCAAAAATGTTTACATTTACCGACTAGTCTTTTATTTAAAAAAAAAAAAAAAAAAAAAAAAAGAATATCTGAAGTGTCTTAATTCTTAATTCAAAATTTTTTCTGCTTAATTCAACTTTTTTTTCTCAATTCAAGATGGCTTTTTGCTTTATTCAAGATTTTTTTTGTTGCTTGATTCAATTTTTTCTTTGCTTAATTCAAAAACAATTGTTTTTGCTTATTTCAAGATTTTTTTTTTTTGCTTAATTCAAGGTTTTTCAGATCAGTAAACTACTATCATAACAACCTATAAATAATGAAAACTGTAATTTTTCTCATTGTTTTAGTGTAAAAAAAAAAAAAAAAAAAAAAGGAAAATTGCACAAAAATGTTGACATTTAAAGACTAGCCTTTTATATAAAAAAAAAAAAAAAAAAAAAAAAAAGTGAATACTCTGAAATTTCTTACAAGAGGTATGTGGAATTTTAACAATCTTATCCCTGTCATTTAATGTTTTGTGTATTTGTAGTTCCATTGTGATCTGTAAGTTGTGATGCGCATGTATAAATGATAAACTAAGGCGTGATATTGTTAACATTGTACTTATTTTACTAAAGAATGTTTCATGTTTGTTCATGTTATGTTCAAGTACAATTTGTGGATATAAACATTTTCATTACAGATTTTACTTTTTACACTCAAAACTTCTTATCCTATTATTTATATTATTTTACTGGTCCGGCCCACCTTATATCATGTTAGGCTGAATGTGGCCCCTGAACTAAAATGAGTTTGACGCCCCTGTTGTACCTGCTCAGGGTGTATCGGCGATGACACGTTAGGTTTTAAAGAGTTAAGTGTCGTCGGCAGAAAAACACAGACTGACGCTGCCGAAACTAATATTTTTATGTTGAGTGTTTACATTCACATTCACAGCTGTATTGTCAACATGTTGGCATACATATCTGTTTGGAATCAAGAGGAAATTTTGATAGATTTAGTTTTATGGACTTGCTGTTGGGAAGGTTCATAACAAACAACACCTGCAGTGGCATATGTTGTCTCCATTTGCCGACTCGAATAAATCAAGTGCAATGATCTCAGAGTAAATCCAAAATGAACGCATTACTTTTACTCCAGAGTCTTAAAAACTAAGCCTTATCTTACCGTCAACCTTAAAATACGTCTACAGCCTCACATTTAATGACCACTTTTTTTTTTTTTTTTTTTTTTTTCGGTTATTGAGACAGATTACCATCCCTTTAAAAGACCGAAACAGCCGCCGGCGACCGAAAGCATCTACAGATTTAAAATGTTTAATAACTTTAGAACCACTAATCCTATCAATATATGTAAATAATTCAGATCAAATGCAGTTTCTCTTAAGTATGTGTTTTTGTTTTGTCTTTTTTAAATACAGTCATCTTCTGCCTTATTAACCCTTTCATGCATGAATTATGAGAACCTTAATCAAGATTTTTGTTTTTTATTGAGTGTGAGTATTTTTATTCCTCATTAGGCATGAAAAAAACAATGTGATTGATTTTTTATGAACCTATTTTTCATGGAGTTACAACAATGTCCATTCAGCTGTACAACATGTGTTTAATTTTAGAAGCAAAGAAACAAGTATTTACAGATATACTGCGAGAAAATTATGAAATTAAACATTTTTAATGTTGCTAGTCTGGTGTTTTCTCACATTTTAACCCTTTCATGCATAGGTCACTCCAGTGGACAGTTCTTCTCCAGCCGTTCTCTTGTAAATTAATATGTTTTGTTGTTTTAGTTCCATATCAGCCAACACAGTGAACACTTATGCACCATCCCATAATAATACACTGACATTCACACCATTACTGTAACTTTGCTGTTCTAGATAAACCTGATCTGCACTAACATGTTTAACTGCAAATCAGTTGTCATTTGTTAGACAAGAAGTTTTTTTTTTTTTTTTTTTTGCATATTATCTCCATGAAGTGTGTAATTACTAGCATTAGAATATGTTCAAATGTGAGAAGACCTCAGATTAGCAGCATTAAAAATGTTTTTATTTCATTGTTTTCATATCACTTTCTGATATTGGGTTTTAAACACATTTATTTACTTCAAAATTAAATGCATGGATATTTTTGTAACTCCATAGGAAAAAAAAAAATTTGATCGCATCGTTTTTTTTCATGCCTAAGGAGGAATAAAAACACTGAAGAAAAAAATCTTGACTAAGGTTCTCACAATTCATGCATGAAAGGGTTAACCTGTTTAACCCTGACCATATTTTTGGGGGAAAAACGCCTAAAAAGACATACCCAAAGCAAATGAAGACTTCACAATAATAAGGTTCATATGGATGTTCTTGGTGTCTATGGACATTTACAGACCTCACAGAATCTATTCCCATTGTCTAAAATATTGTATCTATTACTATACCTGAGTAAACTGCAACAAACTAAAAGAGAAATTAGAATTTTTTTATCCTCGCCTGTTTTTTTCGGCTGGACTGACGACGATATGCATAAATTAATTGTTCGTGTCGGAGATTTTTAATAGCGTATATTTCACCCCACAAAGATTAAAAATCATGTTTGAACATTAAAGTTTGCACTAAAATACACTTTTGATGTACTTTTATTAACATTAGGGTCTAAACGTTGAGCAAAAGTTGAAAAAAAAAAACATTCATTGTCCTGATTTATTATATTTTTATAGTAGAAGAATATTAATATAATTTTTTTGGCTCGCGGGTGGGCTGATAGGGCTAAAGGGGTTTTAACATACCTGCATGGAGATAATATGGATTATATACAGGGTGGGGAAGCAAAATTTACAATGAACATTTAGTTGTTTTTTCTCAGCAGGCACTACGTCAGTTGTTTTGAAACCAAACATATATTGATGTCATAATCATAACTAACACTATTATCCATACCTTTTCAGAAACTTTTGCCCATATGAGTAATCAGGAAAGCAAACGTCAAAGAGTGTGTGATTTGCTGAATGCACTCGTCACACCAAAGGAGATTTCAAAAATAGTTGGAGTGTCCATAAAGACTGTTTATAATGGAAAGAAGAGAATGACTGAGCAAAACTATTACCAGAAAGTCTGGAAGATACTACACTGAACAAAAATATAAACGCACCACTTTTGTTTTTGCTCCCATTTTTCATGAGCTGAACTCAAAGATCTAAAACTTTTTCTATGTACACAAAAGGCCTATTTCTCTCAAATATTGTTCATAAATTTGTCTAAATCTGTGTTAGTGAGCACTTCTCCTTTGTCCTTTGCTGAGATAATCCATCCACCTCACAGGTGTGGCAGATCAAGATGCTGATTAGACAGCAGGATTATTGCACAGGTGTGACTTAGGCTGGCCACAATAAAAGGCCACTCTAAAATGTGCAGTTTTACAGTATTGGGTGGTCCAGGGGGGTCAGAAAACCAGTCAGTATTTGGTGTGACCACCATTTTCCTCGCACAGTCTTCTTCATGAATTCTCTGAAACAGCTTTGGAGATGGTTTATGGTAGAGAAATGAACATTCAATTCACAGGCAAAAGCTCTGGTGGAGATTCCTGAAGTCAGCATGCCAATTGCATATTCCCTCAAAACTTGTGACATCTGTGGTATTGTGCTGTGTGATAAAACTGCACATTTTAGAGTGGCCCTTTATTGTGGCCAGCCTAAGGCACACCTGTGCAATAATCCTGCTGTCTAATCAGCATCTTGATATGCCACACCTGTGAGGTGGATGGATTATCTCAGCAAAGAAGAAGTGTTCACTAACACAAATTTAGACAGATTTGTGAACAATATTTGAGAGAAATAAACCTTGTGTGTACACAGAAAAAGTTTTAGATCTTTGAGTTCAGCTCACGAAAAATGGAAGCAAAAACAAAAGTGGTGCGTTTATATTTTTGTTCAGTGTATTACAGTAAAGAAGAATGGGAGAAGTTGTCACCTGAATATTTGAGGAACACTTGCACAAGTTTCAGGAAGCGTGTGAAGGCAGTTATTGAGAAAGAAGGAGGACACATAGAATAAAAACATTTTCTATTATGTCAATTTTCTTGTGGCAAATAAATTCTCATGACTTTCAATAAACTAATTGGTCATACACTGTCTTTCAATCCTTGCCTCAAAATATTGTAAATTTTGCTTCCCCACCCTGTATATGGTCTTTAAGGGTTAATGTTATATACAGCATGGACTAGATATTATTTTCTTTTCATTTTTTCATTGTTTTGTTTAATATTTAATTCTGCTGTACATTTATTAACCTCATATAAGTCAACATGAGCCGCTCTGTTGTAGAAACTTCAGAGAAAACTGTTTAAATCTTTTACAGATATTTGCAAATCTCCTGAGTGGGAGCACAAAAACCTGGTCTTTTCCGTGTACCTGCTGCATTATTTAACCGCTTCCTAATGACACAAAGTGTTCAGAAAATTGGATAAACTTCAAGGAGGCCCTGGCTAATTAAAACAACCTTTTTATTTATGCACATGTGCGGTGCAGGTATACCCACCCCCCTCCTCTCCATGGGCTGGGACGGCTGCCACGCTCCCCGGTGGACAGGTCCAGGCCTCTGGGCTGGGCTGTCTCCCCCTGACACCAGATGACCTGATTGATTCCAGCCACTGCCAGTCCTCCCCCAGACCTGCCAATATCTAATGAGCGGCTACAATAAAGGCATCAAGTGTGGATCTGAAATGAGTCACAACCAGCACCGCACACTCATCCACACCAGGCTCAGGCTTTGTATTAATATTAGGCCTCATTTAACCCTTTATCGGGAAAGGGACAATTTAATTTTTTATTATTTTTTTTCTTTATTCTTTTATTTATTTATGTATTTATTTCATTTATTTATATATATATATAAAAAAGTCTTCTTCACTTGTTGTATCATCCGTCAACATCTGTTTTTTTTTTTTTTTTATTCATGTGACTCTAGTTGTGGAAGAAGGTCTTTCTATTGCAGTTTTGCGTGATACACCGTTTGCACTACGCCCCAAAAAACCACCTCTTGCCAGTGCAAAAACCTTTAATCGAAAATGAGAGTTTAGGCGAAATTTTGGGAAATTTTTACGCGCAAGTTATATTCGCACAATTTGAGGGTCAATGGAAAAGTGACAAATAACATCAACAGTTACAGTGAGGACCAGCACTCATGTAGTTCTAATGTTCTAAAATATATGTTCCTTTCACTGTTATATATGTTTTTCTTGTAGTTTGTTTAATATATACTGTAGATTTCTTGGATATTTTTTTATTTTCTATTTGTGGGCAAGGAACCAAATATGGTTACTTCATTATCCTTGATTTTCTACATGACAATAAAAAAAATCAAAAAATTTGACAAAAGTACTAAAGTCTTGTTACGTCCTCCGATAACTCACTCAGGTTGAACTGTTGAATTTCAGAGTGTTTCTGTAAGTGAACTATAAAGGGTTGAGGAGACTGAAGTCGTCAACAGCTTGAAACTACTTTTGGTGAAGCTATAAATAAAAAATAGATAAGGTGGTAATGTGATGATAAGGAGCTATCCCTAGACTGTAAATTGGGGGAAAAAAAGCCTTTTCAGCTCGACGAGGTATATGATAATTACTCCACACCGTCTTGTTTCTCCTTTTATCCACTGAGGTGTTAGATGTTGGCTCTGACACACACACACACACACACACACACACACACACACATATATATATATATATATATATATATAGATATATAGATAGATAGATAGATAGATAGATAGATAGATAGATAGATAGATAGATAGATAGATAGATAGATAGATAGATAGATAGATAGATTCCACCAAAATCATGACAGAAAAGCTTGAAGCCATGGCTCCTTAACTCATAAGGACCCAGTACTACTTTTGTGGCAGGTCCCAAATATTTTCTTCTCTATATTTAAACCTTAAAAAATAAATAAATAAATATATATATATATATATATATATATATATATATATATATATATATATGGCTCTTAATAGATATACTGTATGAACTTTAAGTCTTAAGTTTGGATGCAACATTTAATATTTATTTCATATTGTTTTCATTGTCGCTTCAGCTTACTCCTTTTCAGTCTGAGTGTATAAATTAATTATTTAATTAGTACAAATTAATTATTTTATTAGTGAAATTTGTATTATAAAGTTCCGTTTCATAGAGCAATTGTTGGATCTATGCACTGTAAATAAATAATAATAAATAAATAATTTTCAGTGAGCCTAAGTTGTACAATCCATTGATAAAAACTGTATTTGAACAGTTTATCAGTGCTTATACATGTTATACATTCACAAAAATACATTTATTCAACATTTTTGTGGTAATTATACAAGATATTTGTCAATTAACAAACAAGTCTTGTTAAACTTACAGAACAAATACTTCTTTAATGGTTAATTGTCAATAATTTTATCTCTTTTTTTTTTTTACAGTTTTAAACTTTAAATTAAATTAACAGTTTAATGTCATGAATAGAAAAGAAATATTTGTGAAATTACAATACGTTTGCTAATGTATTTTAACTGTATTTTTCTGTGGGAAAAAAAATTCTTTTAAAAAATGGAATTTTTATAGTTATTCACAGTTACAGTTTTTTCATGTTATTTTACATTTGACGTGTAAAATCAAGTCAAAGTCAAGTTTTACTGGTGAGTCAATGTTGTAGAAGATGATGATGTCTCCACGGTAACTACAGAGCCTCTGAACGTCCAAACGACTCATATTTGATGAGCACAAACAGATGACGAACTGCATTTTACACCAATTATTTACATGTATTGGTAGAATTAATAGATCAAAAAGTATTAAACATGACAGATCAGTTTACATGGATTAAAACAATCACATAACTTATGAATATATATATATATATATATATATATATATATATATATATATGAATAACTTTTGATGAGCTTGAACAGACGAAAAACTACATTTTACACCAATTATTTACATGAATTGATAGAATGAATGGATCAATAGGTATTAAACATGACAGATCAGTAGATGGTTTTAATTTCCAGTGGATGTTTTTGGGTTTTTATGGTTTAAAACTGTGTGAATTCTGAAAGACTGTTATAAAGAAGCTGAAAAACACACGTTACAAAAACAACTAGTTCTTTTTAAGACGCTTAGAAAAGGACAAGGGTGCGTGTCGAGACAACACACCTCTTTTCGTCAGTTAATTCTGCTCTCACCATAGCATCTCCGATTACAAAAAGGAAAATTGCGATGTAATTACATGCTAAAAGTTAGACAATTACAGCTATGCTCTCTTTCTACAGTAACAGCTGCATAATCACATGTAATTGAGTTTGGGGGCTGTTATCACTTACCTATGGTGAATGGCATTGTGAAATCACGGAGGGGCAATTTAACTCTCAAACCACTTATTCGCTCCATTATGAATAACAAAGACTCATGTACGATGAATGATAACTGTGAGTTGGCTCCGTAATGCGCCAAAACACTTCTTAAGGTTAAAAAACAACCGGGGTGTGATTATATGAAACGGACTATCCCCCCCTGAAAATAATGAAAATATATTCGTTATTTGCTTAGTAGTTCTAGTAGCATATCTACATTCACTGTACGGATCTAAACTGTAAACGTATGGGCACACACAAAAACAGTGTAGGATATTGTCTGCACAACAAATCACAACAGTATATACCCTGACCTTTCATTTTCCACAGCATCAAGCTATAGCGAAAACCAGTAAACAAAGATGAAAATAAAAATATATGAATCAAAAGTTCCACAATAGAACATGCAGTTTTCATTTCTGACGGCGGGGGAAAAGCCATTTTTTACCTGCTGTGTTTTGCTCAAGGCATGACAGAGGTGAAAAAGATAAACGATAACATAATATTACTGTTTGGTGAATACAACTTGATTTCCTATTGTACCTCTGTGTAGAGTGTGGACGGATTACACTATGTTACATACACAAGTATGGTGCAGATGGGCTTTTGGGCTTTGTTGTAAATCAGGAGATTCCCATTTAACCCTATAACGCCAAACGTATCATATTTGATACATGAGTTTTGAAGCCCTCTATATGATCAATGTGATATTTTTTGTCTTGAGAAACCTGATGTATACAATTAGATACATGCAATACACACCAGGGGGGAGGAATTCATTCACTAGAGGCCTTTCCAGTGACACTACAAGACTGTCATTAACCCTTTCATTCATGAATTTAAAAAAAAAAAACAATAAAATTAAATTAAAAAAAATAATTGTATTAGTCAAAATTAGGCTAAAGATGAAATGCATTTTGAAATTTTGAAAAATATGGTTTTATGAAGAAGATATTTAACCTCCTGAGACCCAGGAAAGTATAAGTTTGGGCTTTTTTTAATTAAATTTTTTTAAATAAATTAAATAAATCTACAACCTGTTTTAATTCCTTCTTAATTTGTTACATCTATGACTAGTTAATAGTGTTTGAATGCATTTTATATCTTCAGATGTACAAGTGTTCCTGTCATGGAAAATCCATCATTAACTGAACATTAACTGAAAAACAACATATATACAGGGTGGGGAAGCAAAATTTTACAATATTTTGAGGCAGGGATTGAAAGACAGTGTATGACCAATTAGTTTATTGAAAGTCATGAGAATTTATTTGCCACAAGAAAATGTACATAATAGAAAATGTTTTTATTCTATGTGTCCTCCTTCTTTCTCAGTAACTGCCTTCACACGCTTCCTGAAACTTGCGCAAGTGTTCCTCAAATATTCAGGTGACAACTTCTCCCATTCTTCTTTAATAGTATCTTCCAGACTTTGTCGTAATAGTTTTGCTCATAGTCATTCTCTTCTTTCCATTATAAACAGTCTTTATGGACACTCCAACTATTTTTGAAATCTCCTTTGGTGTGACGAGTGCATTCAGCAAATCACACACTCTTTGACGTTTGCTTTCCGGATTACTCATATGGGCAAAAGTTTGTGAAAAGGTATGGATAATAGTGTTAGGTATGATTATGACATCAATATATGTTTGGTTTCAAAACAACTGACGTAGTGCCTGCTGAGAAAAAACAACTAAATGTTCATTGTAAATGTTGCTTACCCACCCTGTGCATATATATATATATATATATACACACACACACACACATATATATATATATATATATATATATATATATATATATATATATATATATATATATATATATATATGGGGTGTGTGGGGGGGTGTATAAAATCAAAACAGACAAAACTGGCAAGAAAGTGACTTTTTCCAACAAAATATCCATAACTCAACATAAAAACTAGCATCTCCACCCACTCTCATTAGTCAGTTAATGTAGATTTTATTGAACCGATGTTGTAGAAATGTTTCCATGTTCACTAAAGAGCCTGCGTCACAGTCGATGATGCTGAAAATCTGAAAAATGATATTTTACTGGATTTATTTTAACGTATGGATAGGATTAGTGATTCAGAAGAAATTAAACATTTTCGATCAGTAGATGCTTTTATTCCCTGGAGGCTGTTTAGGTCTTTATTAAGTAAATGTATGGATTTTAAGAATATAATTGCTACCTATGAATGCTGTAAGTGTAATTAAATACACTCTGTCTTGTTTTGTAGTGCATGCAAAGTGACTTTTTCCAACAAAATATCCATAATTGAACATAAAAACTAGCATCTACACCTACTCTCATTAGTCAGTTAATGTGGGTTTTATTGAACTGATGTTGTAGGAATGTTTCCATGTTCACTAAAGAGCCTGTAAACGTCCAAATGTGTCATATTTGATGATGCTGAAAATCTGAAAAATGACATTTTACTGGATTTATTTCAACGTATGGATAGGATTAGATATTCAGAAGATATTAAACATTTTCGATCATTAGATGCTTTTAGTCGCTGGAGGCTGTTTAGGTCTTTATTAAGTAAATGTATCGATTTGAAGAATGTAATTGCTACCTATGAACGCTGTAAGTGTAATTAAATACACTCCTTCATGTTTTGCATTCTAAACATAGTGCTTGTATGCAAAGTGACTTTTTCCAACAAAATATCCATAACTGAACATAAAAAGAGCCTGTAAACGTCCAAATGCGTCATATTTGATGATGCTGAAAATCTGAAAAATGAGATTTTACTGGATTTATTTTAATGTATGGATAGAATTAGTGATTCAGAAGATATTAAACATTTCAGATCAGTAGCTACTTTTAGTTGCTGGAGACTGTTTAGGTCTTTATTAAATAAATGTATTGATTTTAAGAATTCAATTGCTACCTATGAACGCTGTAAGTGTAATTAAATACACTCCATCTTGTTTTGTAGTGTATGCAAAGTGACTATTTCCAACAAAATATCCATAATTCAACATAAAAACTAGCATCTACACCCACTCTCATTAGTCAGTTAATGTGGGTTTTATTGAACCGATGTTGTAGGAATGTTTCCATGTTCACTAAAGAGCCTGTAAACGTCCAAATGTGTCACATTTAATGATGCTGAAAAGCCGAAAAATGATATTTTACCGGATTTATTTTGACGTATGGATAGGATTAGTGGTTCAGAAGATGAATGAATGAATGAATTTATTTTTGGTTTTGCATCAATCATTGTACTTAGCACATTAATCGTAATAAACATGAAAACCAAAAAAGGAATAAGCTAGAGGAAAAAGCTTATTTTTTTTTGCCTGTCCTCTTCACCTAATACACTGTAAAAAAAAACAAAAAAAAAAAAACAAACAAAACAGTAAATAAACAGTAATATTCCTGCAGCAGGGGTGCCGACAAAATATTGTAAAATAAAGGAAAATAACCATCTCCTAAAAATACAGTAATTTTCCATAATTAAAATATATAATACATCAGATTTTGCTTTTTTTTTTTTTTTTTTTTACTTTTTAATGTTTAATAAAGAATATTTACATGTATTAAAACAATCAAATTACATATATATATATATATATATATATATATATATATATATATATATATATATATATATAATTTTTGGTACAAGTTGTACAATCCACTCATAAAAATTATATTTGGACAGTTTATCAGTGCTTATACATGTTATACATTCACAAAAACATTTATTCAGCATTTTGGTTGTGAAACCTTCCATAATTACACAAGATATTTGTCAATTAACAAACAAGTCTTGTTAAACGTACAGAACAAATACTTCTTTTACGTTTAACTGTCAGTAATTTTATCTCATTTTATTTATTTATTTATTTTTTTTTTACTGTATTCTATTTTAAATTAACAGTTCTATTCATGAGTTTAACATCTCATCAATAGAAAAGGAATATTTGTGAAATTACAATACATTTGCAAATGTATTTTAACTGTATTTTTCTGTGAAAAAGGAAAAAAAAAAATGTTTTAATGGAAATTTTATGGTTATTCACAGTAAGTTTTTTTTGTTATTTTACATTTGACATGTAAAATCACAGTCTATTTCTGTCATTTCATTGATATTTTCCTGTATCTTAAAAATACAGGAAAATTTTGTAAAATAAACAGTGAATATTCTGTTAAGTTACAGATTTTAAACAACAAAAACATTTTTTTTTTTTTTACAGTATTCTACTTTAAATTAACAGTTCTATTCATGAGTTTAACATCTCATGAATAGAAAAGAGATATTTGTGAAATTACAATACATTTACAAATGTATTTTAACTGTATTTTTCTGTGAAAAAGGAAAAAAAAAAAATTTAAAAATGGAAATTTTATGGTTATTCACAGTAAGTTTTTTTTGTGTTATTTTACATTTGACATGTAAAATCACAGTCTATTTTTGTCATTTCATTGATATTTTCCTGTATCTTAAAAATACAGGAAAATTTTGTAAAATAAACAGTGAATATTCTGTTAAGTTACAGATTTTAAACAACAACAAAAACATATATATATATATATATATATATATATATATATATATTTTTTTTTTTTTTTTTTTTTTTTACAGTATTCTACTTTAAATTAACAATTCTATTCATGAGTTTAACATCTTATGAATAGAAAAGAAATATTTGTGAAATTACAATACATTTGCAAATGTATTTTAACTGTATTTTTCTGTGAACTAGTAAAAAAAAAAAAAATTTAAAAAATGGAAATGTTATGGTTAATCACAGTAAGTTTTTTGTGTTATTTTACATTTGACGTGTATCTTAAAAATACAGGAAAATTTTGTAAAATAAACAGTGAATATTCTGTTAAGTTACAGATTTTAAACAACAACAAAAAAAACATATCTACCATCTCAATTCAATATTTCTAGATAATTTAAGATACTAAGATATTCAACATTTTTGATCAGTAGATGCTTTTATTCACTGGAGGCTTTTTAGGTCTTTATTAAGCAAACATCGATTTTCAGAATGTAATTGCTACCTATGAACGCTGTAAGTGTAATTAAATACGCTCCTTCTTGTTGTTTTGTATTCTAAACATAGCGCTTGTATGTATTCTAATGCGGAACACACAGATGCTTTAGCGAATTCGGGGGGGGGGGGGGGGGATATTTTCTTCTCACTTTCTCCACTGCTTACCTCCTGGCGATCACTTATCAGCAGGCAAATCAGCTTAGTCATTGACCTGGTGGCCTGTGGCACTCATTAGTGAAGCGTGTGACAGTGATGGAAGGGTGGGCTTGTCCTGGAGTACACCACTCACACTGGGAATACACGGGTCACAACTAGTGGGTGGCCAGATTAGTGTGTTCCAAAGAGAGCTCTCTGGTGTGCTGTGCCCCAGGCGAGCTTTTGCCTGCTTTCTCCTCCACCGCCCCCCCCCGTCCCCAAAAACCTTTATTCCACCTTTTCTCTTTCAGTTATTCTCTTCTTGTTACCCTGGATATCGGAGGAGAAACCAGAATTGGAGAGCGGCTGTGCTGAGTGATGTCATGTAGCTCAGGAAAGCACTCCAGGCATTATAGGCCCCAAAACGTGCTGAGTGCACCGAAATGAGGCAGGATCAGCTGCAGCTTTCAAGCTCTTTCTACTGCATCAGGGGCCAGGAACAGAGAGGCGGCTCTGGACAAGCCCTGGGTTTACTCTGCCAAATGGAAATGGTGGGTTTGGTACCGACCACCGCTCTGTGGCCATAGCGCGTTTCAGATGTATGAACGGAAATGTGAACCAAAATAGGATTTTTACCGAATTATTACTGTGTACCCTGACCTGTCAAAAAGTAGCGACAAAATTCTAACGCTTTGGAATTCAGATATTTATCACCCCCCCTCCCCCCAGTTCGGTTTGTTTGTTTGTTTCTTGGGTTGTTAACACTCTAGCAGCAAAACTATTGGTTGAATTCATACCAAATTGGGTTTATAGATTGCCAGTGACCCAGAATAGATCTGATTACATTTTGGGAATTGTGTGTCAAAGTTCACATTTTTTATGAATTTAAAAGAAAAAAAAAAAAAAATTCTGCATTTACTTATATTGGATGAAATTTCAAATGTCTCTCACAGCAAGACTATAAATTGAATTCACACCAAATTGGGTTTATAGATTTCAAGTGACCTAGAAAAGATATGATTACATTTTGGGAAAAGTAGCTCAAAATTTAAAAAAAAAAATTATGAATTTTTTAAATATTTTTGTTTTCTCCATTTACTATTAATGGGTGAAATTTCAAATGTCCTTAGCAGCAAAACGCCAGCTTCAATTCATACCACATTGGGTTTATAGATTGCCAGTGACCCAGAATAGATCTGATTACATTTTGGGAATTGTTTGTCAAAGTTCACATTTTTTATGAATTTAAAAGAAAAAAAAAAAAAATTCTGCATTTACTTATATTGGACGAAATTTCAAATGTCTCTCACAGCAAGACTATAAATTGAATTCACACCAAATTGGGTTTATAGATTTCAAGTGACCTAGAAAAGATATGATTACATTTTGGGAAAAGTAGCTCAAAATTTAAAAAAAAAAATTATGAATTTTTTAAATATTTTTGTTTCTCCATTTACTATTAATGGGTGAAATTTCAAATGTCCTTAGCAGCAAAACGCCAGCTTCAATTCATACCACATTGGGTTTATAGATTGCCAGTGACCCAGAATAGATCTGATTACATTTTGGGAATTGTTTGTCAAAGTTCACATTTTTTATGAATTTAAAAGAAAAAAAAAAAAAATTCTGCATTTACTTATATTGGACGAAATTTCAAATGTCTCTCACAGCAAGACTATAAATTGAATTCACACCAAATTGGGTTTATAGATTTCAAGTGACTTAGAAAAGATATGATTACATTTTGGGAAAAGTAGCTCAAAATTAAAAAAAAAAAATTATGAATTTTTTAAATATTTTTGTTTTCTCCATTTACTATTAATGGGTGAAATTTCAAATGTCCTTTGCAGCAAAACGCCAGCTTCAATTCATACCACATTGGGTTTATAGATTGCCAGTGACCCAGAATAGATCTGATTACATTTTGGGAATTGTTTGTCAAAGTTCACATTTTTTATGAATTTAAAAGAAAAAAAAAAAAAAAATTCTGCATTTACTTATATTGGACGAAATTTCAAATGTCTCTCACAGTAAGACTATTAATTGAATTCACACCAAATTGGGTTTATAGATTTCCAGTGACCTAGAAAAGATGTGATTATATTTGGAAAAGTAGCTCAAAATTAAAAAAAAAAAAAAAAAAAATTATGAATTTTTAAAATATTTTTTGTTTTCCCCATTTACTATTAATGGGTGAAATTTCAAATGTCCTTAGCAGCAAAACTCTAGCTTGAATTCATACCACATTGGGTTTTATAGATTGCCAGTGACCCAGAATAGATCTGATTACATTTTTGGAACTGTGGTCAAGTTCACATTTTGTTTTATGAATTTTTAAAATCTGTTTTTCTCCATTTTCTTATAATGGGTGAAAATTTCAAATGTCCATAGCAGCAAAAACCATTGGTTGAATTCATAGCAAATTTCGTTTATACATTGCCAGTGACCAAGTATAGACATGATTACATCTTGGGAAAAGTACCTCAAAGCTAAAATTTGTTATGAATTTTAAAGTATTTTTGTTTTCCTCTTTTACTTTTAATAGGTGAAATGTCATATGTCCTTAGCAGCAAAACCATTGGTTGAATTCATACCAAATTGTGTTTACAGATTTCCAGTGACCCAGAATGGATCTTATTTCATTTTGGGAAGGTAGGTCAAAGTTCACATGTTTTATGAATTAAAAATAAATAAATAAATAAATAAATAAATAAATTAAAAAAAAACATTTACTTAAAATGAGTGAAAGTTCAAATGTCTGTGGCAGCAAAACTATTGATTGAATTCATACCAAATTGGGTTTATAGATTACCAGTGACCCAGAATATATCTGATTACATTTTGGGAAAAGTAGCTCAAAGTTAATTTTTTTTTTATAAATTAAAAAAAAAAAAAAAAAATCTCCCATTTACTTATACTGGGTGAAATGTCAAATGACCATAGCAGCAAAACTATTGGTGAATTAATGCCAAATTGAGTTTATAGATTTCCAGTGACCTAGAAAAGATGTGATTACATTTTGGGAAAAGTAGCTCAAAATTAATTTTTTTAATGAATTTTTAAAATCTTTTTTTTTCCCCCATTTATTTATAATAGGTGAAATTTCAAATGTCCGTAGCAGCAAAACTATTGGTTGAATTCATGCCAAATTGGGTTTATACATTGCCAGTTACCAAGAATAGACGTGATTACATTTTGGGAAAAGTAGCTCAAAGCTAAAATTTGTTATGAATTTTTTAAAATATTTTTGTTTTCCCCTTTTACTATTCATGGGTGAAATGTCATATGTCCTTAGCAGCAAAACTATTGGTTGAACTCACACCAAATTGTGTTTATAGAGTTCCAGTGACCCAGAATGGATCTTATTTCATTTTGGGAAAGGTAGGTCAAAGTTCACATGTTTTATGAATTAAAAAAATTTTTTAAAAAAATCCCCCATTTACTTAAAATGGATGAAAGTTCAAATGTCTGTAGCAGCAAAACTGTTGGTTGAATTCATACCAAATTGGGTTTATAGATTACCAGTGACCCAGAATAGATGTGATTACATTTTGGGAAAAGTAGCTCAAAGTTAAAAAAAAAATTTTATTAATTAAAAAAAAAAAAAATCTCCCATTTACTTATACTGGGTGAAATTTCAAATGTCCGTAGCAGCAAAACTATTGGTTGAATTCATGCCAAATTGGGTTTATACATTGCCAGTTACCAAGAATAGACGTGATTACATTTTGGGAAAAGTAGCTCAAAGCTACATTTTTTTATGAATTTTTAAATATTTTGTTTTCCCCATTTACTATTAATGGGTGAAATTTCAAATGTCCTTAGCAGCAAAACTCTAGCTTGAATTCAACCAAAGTGGGTTTATAGATTGCCAGTGACCCACATAGATCTGATTACATTTTTTGAACTGTTGGTCAAAGTTCTTTTTTTTTTTTTTTTATGAATTTTTAAAATCTGTTTTTCCCCATTCACTTATAATGGGTGAAAATTTCAAATGTCCATAGCAGCAAAAACTATTGGTTGATTCATACCAAATTGGGTTTATACAGTAGATTACCAATGACCCAGAATAGATGAATTACATTTTGGGAAAAGTACCTCAAAGCTAAAATTTTTTTATGAATTTTTTAAAATCCTTTTTTTTCCCCCATTTGCTTGTAATGGGTGAAATTTCAAATGTCCGTAGCAGCAAAACTCCATATGTCTATAAAAACATCGATTTTGTTTCAATTTACTTCAAATTCAGCACATATTTAGAGGCAATTGATATGCTGACATGATGACATCAGCTGGATTGATGCCAAAATAAGCTCCAATACATGTGAGGGGCGGGGCTTGTTGTACCTGGCACCACCTCTTACCATATCCAAACAAAACATTTTTTCATATTATTTTGTTTATGATATATTTTTGTATCAGATTTGATGCACTGGGTGTTTTTCTAAAGCACCTTCTATACCTGCTGTGTTCCTCTAATAGTCCTGTGTACATGCAGCCGTTCATACACTGTTAAAAAAATAGTGTTTTTTCAGGTTTTCTACACGCGGCAGGTGTCCTTCTGCTTTTGTTCCATCAAACATCTTCTGGAAAACGGAAAACACTTCCAATATATTCTCATCTCTTTCTATAAACCTGATGACATCCTCTTTCCATTATATTTACCGGTAGACATGTTTCTCCTATTTTCCGTCACGATCTGAAATTAAAACCGTGTCTAAATCAGAAAATGTTCCACTTGGAAAAAAAGGCTTATTTCAGAATATGACTGTTTATGTGAATAATGTATGCACGTAAATGTAATTATGACTTTACATGTGGTTAGCTGACATGTATAATGGGGTTGGGGACCATGTACTATTGAATGCAAACAGTGACAGAAAAAATCAACATCTTTAAAAATCCTGAAATTAATTATAAAAGCCCTGTAATAAAGGTCTGCTATACCTGTGTTGGTTTTAGAATCTGAAACATGAGGCTACTTCAGTTGGCTATGCTATTTCCAGAACATTAATTAACATTTAGCATCAATTTACATGTTATTTACACTTGGTTTCATAATAAAATGCTAAATATATGTTAAGGGTTAGGCATTGTAAAGAGGAGTTCATAATATTATTTATCTTGTTATTGTTGTTTTTTTGTTGTGTTTTTTTTTCTCTCTCTTTTTTGGGATTTAATAGGTTTGTTGGTTTGTTGTATAATTTGCTTTTTTTTTTTTTTGTATTGTGTCTGTGTGGTTACTTATGTCTAAGTACATATTTATGTAAATGTATAATTTAAAATAATGAAAAAAAATATATTAATAAAAAAAAAAATAATAATAATAATCTCCAACATGAGGCTACTCCAGTTGGCTTGTACTATTTTCCAGAACATTAATTAACATTTTGTATCATTTACATGTCGTTTACACTCGTTTCATAATAAAATGCTAAATATGTGTTAAGGGTTTAGCATTGTAAAGAGGAGTTCATAATATTATTCATCTTGTTGTTGTTGGGTTTTTTTTTTTGTTTGTTTGTTTTTTGTTTTTTTGGGGGTTTAACCCTTTCATGCACGAATTATGTGAACCTTAATCAAAATTTTTTCCTGAGTGTTTTTATTCCACTCTAGGCTTGAAAAAACAATGCGATTGAAAATTTTCCTCTGAAAAATAAATAAATTTAAAAAATAATAATAATTACAATTTTTTTTTTAACACATAAAAACAAAAATAATGAAAAAAAATTCTTATGAACCTATTTTTCATGAAGTTGCATCAGCTGGACCCATTTTTAATTTTTGACGCAAAGAAACATGTATTTACTGATAAATTGTGTGAAAACTATGGGGAGGGCTTGTGATTCTGGGGGTTTATGCTCAGGAGAGATCTACATTATGTTACCAATTCATGTCAGAAAAGATATATAGTGTCTTAAAACTTTAATAAAGATATGTGTAAAAACAAAACAACAACAACAACAACGAAAACAACAACAAAATCCATGAATATATAAGAGAACAGCTGTAGAATAGCTGTCCACTGGAGTGACCAGTATGCATGAAAGGGTTAATAGGTTTGTTGTATAATTTGCTTATTATTTTTTTTGTTTTGTGTCTTTGTGGTTACTTATGTCTAAGTACATATTTATGTAAATGTATAATTTAAAATAATAAAACATATATATATATATATATATATATATATATATATATATATATTTGTACAAAAAAAAACAAAAAAAAAAAGAAGAAGAATCTCCAACATGAGGCTACTCCAGTTGGCTTGTGCTATTTTCGAGAACATTAATTAACATTTAGCATCATTTACATGTCGTTTGGGACCCCATGTGGGGTCACCTGGAATTCACCTGAAATTTCTATTAATTGATAAAAATAAATAAAAAACAAAAACAAAAAAAACTTACTAATAAAAAATATATGGTGAGTTGAGAGAGACAACCATAATATATAAAACACATGACAAACTGTGAGTCTGAAACTGAAGCACTGTGGTTCTGTTTATCTGTCAAATGTTCATTGTGGTCAGTTTCAGATGCTGCAGCTCTTTCATAATTCATAGTTTGAGTTCTTGTTTGTTCAGTATTAATTATCAGCCTTGGAAATCCAAGCTGGACTGACTGTACATATCCTGACCAAGGAAAATCTAATTCTCACTTTGTGCAGTAATCTACAACCTGGCTTTCTGCCTCCGTCCAGAATAATATACGTTATATACACTAAATGTTGTCTAAAATTAACGTTTATTTAAAGCAAACTATTACATTGATAAAAAACAAATTAATTCTAGCAAAAATAAAAAGTCTCTGTTTTGAATGTCTGGGGTTCGCCAGAAATTTGTGACGTTAAAATGGGGTCAAGAGCCAAAAAAGGTCGGGAACCACTGGGTTAAAGGGTTAAACAGCGAATGAAATTAAATCTATCAGCTACATTCACACAATAAAAGTCCATATTGTCACAGAGAAACCTTTTTTTTGTTTGTTTTTTTGTTCACCTGTCTTTGATTCATCTGGAGATTATTTTCAGATCCACACATCCCCTCCCACCTTTCTCACAGTTCTACCTTGGGACTAGATTTTTTTTTTTTTTTTTTTTTTTTTTTCTCTCTCCATGGTGCTGATACTAGGTACAGGCACTGACACATTTGGAGGATTGTTCCTGTAGGTTTATAGGTGTCTGTTAGCTGCGCTTCCCTAAATAACACAAAACTGCGTCGTTAACACGTAAGCCTCTTGGAATTGATACAGTATAATTACCTCCGTGCGGCGGAAAATAAGTCAAAGAAATTGCAGAGTATGAATATGTGGGATGTGTGGCTTTCGGTTTCATTCTTGGGTTCAGGGCGGGTGCGAGCGTTCAGCCGCAAACTGTATTGTCCAGCTTAAGCCGGTTGGACCGAAGCTCCCATGGTATTTAATCAGCTTCCCCAGGCCATTACCCCAGCAATGGGGGAGAGGCAAACACCCAGTATTGCCTTTTCTCTAATTCTTGGCGCTATCTCTTATTAAACCAGCATGACAAGAGCAGACGGCGGAGAGGTGGTGGTGTGTGTCTGTGTGTCTTTGTATGTGTGTGCAGAGAAGATGTACTCTGCAATTGTGCGAGGAATGACAAGAACAACCAAGTCCGCAGAGAGAAGGTAAATAAAGGAGTAGCTCAACCTCTAGCAGGGCTTTAATTGGCTATTCAACATTATAATTACACAGACTTTGAGTAACAATCACTCCAAATATATGACCTTCAATTCTGTTAACAGTAGCCAAATTGGCATTGTGACTCAATAGCGCTGGTGTCCTTAATAGAAAATTATTCATTAATTGAATTATGCTCTATTTAAAATGATAAAGCGCAGTGTGAATACAAG
This sequence comes from Sphaeramia orbicularis, assembly GCF_902148855.1. Taxonomy (NCBI): domain Eukaryota; kingdom Metazoa; phylum Chordata; class Actinopteri; order Kurtiformes; family Apogonidae; genus Sphaeramia; species Sphaeramia orbicularis. Next base: position 15,943,724 of record NC_043964.1, on the reverse strand, counting down.
AGGGAAAAGGAACACTTTTATTCATTTGCACTTCGTTGACACTTGAAAATATGCAGTAACCTTGGGCCAACGGGCTTCCTAAAATTAACCCATAAACACCCAAATAATCCACCGATCGAAACTGTTGATCCACGAAACCTATGAATATGTGTAAATAATTAGTGTAAAATACGTTTGTTGTCCTTTTCAACGGTCATCAGGTATGACCCGTTTGGACGTTCAGAGGTTCCGTAGTTACCGTGGAAACACCATCATCTTCTACAACATCGATTATGCTATAGTGTAGTAAAACCCATGGAGTTGGATCAATGACAGTGGATGGAGACATTTGGTTTATGTTCAGTTAATGATAGATTTTGCTGAAAATTTACATTTTCTTGACTTTTTTCTGTTTTGATACAATAATCTTTCACTTTACTCTGAGGTTTTTACATATCAGTCAAGTTAAACATAGGAAATATCTATCGATCTATCTATCTATCTATCTATCTATCTATCTATCTATCTATCTATCTATCTATCTATCTATCTATCTATCAGTGGCGGCTGCTTCAGAGGCTTACATTTAAAAAAAAGTTATTTAAACATAAATTTGTCCCTCTGTTCCCTTTAAGAAAATGCTCAGTGACCTTATCGTACCAACTCAAAAAGAAAACGCTGAAATTATGTTAATTGCAACAAGGAAGTACAATGAGTGTGTTTTATTTACAGTGCAAGAAATGAACAAGTCATTTCGTAGTGGTTTCTCTCTCGATTTCACAGCAAATGTGCGACGGTATTAAACTGAACTGTCAGTGAAGGAGGAGGTCTGAAAACAGCTGTCAATCAAACGGGATTCAGCCTTTCGACTGATCCTCCAATCAGCATGTGGAAGCCCGGCGTCCAGCCCAGCCGAGCTCCGCCCACAGCTCCATTCACCCCAGAGACGCCGAGCGTTCGGGGCGGGACAACGTGGTGGCATTTATCCAATTACCGTCCAGTTTTGAGGCAGTGAAAAAAACTGTTCCACTCAGTCCCATTGAAGTGCATGGACGCTGAGAAGTGAACAACATGGAGTCTGTTGATTTGTGATAAAGCTGATTCTGAACGAACTCGTCTGTGAGATGAACGTGTTTCTAACGCATTGTAGTCAATGAAATGTCAACACAACCCGAACATATTTAACCATTTAGTTTTCGGAATTTTAGGGAGGCCGAGCTTCCCTTGTAGTCTATGAGAAATCACCTCTGCTATCTATCTATCTATCTATCTATCTATCTATCTATCTATCTATCTATCTATCTATCTATCTATCTATCTATCTATCTATCTATCTATCTATCTATCTATCTATCTATCTATCTATCTATCTATCTATCTATCTATCTTAATATTTGATGTAAATTAACCCATAAAGACCCAAACATCCACCGTCGACCAAAAGCATCTACTGATATGAGCTGTTGATCCACTAAACCTATCAGTACGTGTAAATAATTGGTGTAAAATGCAGTTTGTCGTCTTTTCATGATCATCAGATATAACCCATTTGGACGTTCAGAGCCTCCGTAGTTACCGTGGAAATGCCATCATCTACTACAACATCAATTATAGTATTAGTCGTAGTAAAACCAATAGAGTTGGATCAATGACAGTGGATAGAGACACTTGGTTTATGTTCAGTTAATTTTATATTTTTACTGGAAAAAGTCCCCGTTCTTGAGTTTTTCTCTGTTTTGATACAATAACCTTTGACTTTACTCCGAGGTTTTATGAACATTTACAGGATCAGTCCAATGAAATATAGAAAAATAGATGATTTTCACTGGAAATAATTCAACAATTCAGAGGATGATACTGGTCCTTATGGGTTAAAGACTGTGAAATCTATCTATCTATCTATCTATCTATCTATCTATCTATCTATCTATCTATCTATCTATCTATCATCTATCTATCTATCTATCTATCTATCGTTCGAGTCGTTCTATCTATCGTTCTATCTATCGTGTCTATCGTTCTATCCATCCATCCACACGTTCTATCTATCTTCTATCTAGCTATCTATCTATCTATCTATCTATCTATCTATCCTATCTATCTATCTATCGTTCTATCGTGTCTATCTGTCGTTCTATCTATCCATCCATCCATCCACGTTTCCTATCTATCTATCTATCTATCTATCTATCTATCTATCTATCTATCTATCTATCTATCTATCGATCTATCTATCTATCTTCTATTCTATCTATCTATCTATCTATCCATCCATCCATCCATCCATCCATCCATCCATCCATCCATCCTCCATCCATCCACATTTCTCCTTTTTTCTTTTTATTTATTACAAGTCACACTGCTTTTATGTTCTACCTATTTTTATAATTTTATACTGTTTATATCTTTTGACTTTTATTTGATTGTATCGTTTAAACCCTTATGCTTACTCATACCAAGCATTAAAATAACAAAAAATTGAAGAAAACAGGGGTGATCTACAAATTTTTTCCGCGACTTCATGTGTGGTTCTTTTCCAAACAAGCCGAAAACTAAGAGCAGCAGAGGAAAAAAGTCCAAGTGAAATGTTGTGGTAAGCTGGCTCCACAGATCAAAGTGAGAGGCTTTGTTGTCCGGGCTAAGATCAGCCTGTGAAAATGGGAGCGGGGTCTGGCAGACTCAGCTTTTTCCCTCAGTATTAGGTTATGCAGTTGTGCCACTAAACCTGTCAGAGCCTGTAACGGCGGGGGCAGATGTACAGCTGCTAGCTCTAAAATGCTATTACTGGTGCTACAGTCGACGACGATCAAAGATGGTTTGGAAGATGCACAGTCGTAAACCTGACGCTTTAAAAAAGAAGCTCAACAACATAAAGCCATCCTTTAGTGCGGATCATTTTACTAGTTGACAGAAGCTTATATATATGACTCTTCAAAACTTTACGCAACTGTATAATTTTAACTTTCATTTAACTCTTTATAGTTCACTCTAGAAATACTGTGAAATTCAACAATTCCAACCCTAGTGTGTTCTTGGAGGGACATAACTTTATTACTTTTGTGAGATTTTTTCATTTTTTTTAAGTGTCCATGCAGAAAATCAAGGTCAGGAAGTTACCATATTTGGTTCTTTGCCCATAAGGTGGCAAAAAAAAAAAAAAAAAAAAAAAAAATCCAAGAAGTAAGTATAAGAAATCCAAGAAAAATGCATGTTATGTAAAAGGAACATGTATTTTAGAACATTACAACACATAAGTGCATACGGTCAATGAAATTATCATATCTGGTTACTTGCCCGTAAGTGGCAAAGACAAAAAAAATCCAGTAGATGTACACCCCCCCCCCCCCCCCCCCAAAAAAAAAATAAAAACATGCATGTTATGTAAAGGAACATGTATTTTTCAAACATTACAACAACATAGTGCATAAGGTCAAGAAGAAGTTACCATATTTAGTTATTTGGTTCCGTGACCGTAAGTGGCAAAGAAAAAAAAAATCCAGTATATTTAAACCCCCCCCCCCCCACACCAAAAAAAAAAAAATGCACGTTATGTAAAAGGAACATGTATTTTTCGAACATTACAAACAGAAGTGCATACGGTCAATGAAGTATACCATATTTGGTTCCTTGCCGTAGTGGCAAAGAAAAGAAAAATCCAAGAAGTATATGTAAACCCCCCCCCCCCACCAAAAAAAATGCATGTTATGTAAAAGTAACATGTATTATTTTGGAACATTACAACAAACATAAGTGCAGAAGGTCAAGAAGTTACCATTAGTTGGTTCTTGCACTGTAAGTGGCACCAAAACCCAAAAAACAAGAAGTATATATATATATATATAAGTATTAATAGATATATATCTATATAGATATATATATATACAACAAAAGTGCACGTTATGTAATAAGAACATGTATTTTAGACATTACAGCAACATAAGTGCATAAGGTCAATGAAGTTACCGGATTTGGTTCCTTGCCTGTAAGTGGCAAAGAAAAAAATCCCATGAATTATATGTAAACATCCAGAAAAATGCATGTTATGTAAAAGGACATGTATTTTAGAACATTACAACAACATAAGTGGATAAAGTCAATGAAGTTACCATATTTGGTTCCTTACTGTAAGTGGCAAAACCCACCAAAAAACTAAGAAGCATATCTAAAAAATACTGTAGACCACATTGGACTTGAAATTGTTGCCTCACTGAAACTGTTGCTGTCACTGTCTTGTAATATGAATATAGAGGCGGAAATTACCAAAAATAGTCACTTTCCCAATAAAGGCTAAAGTGCAGCCCTTTTAAAGTTACAGACGGTGTAAAGTTTGCATAGGATGAATGTCTGTTCCATATAAACTGGGCCAAATATACAACAGACTGCAGGGTTCTGTGTTCCAGCGTGATGTGTCTTTGTTTGTAAAGATGAGAAGATTGAAAAGCTATGTCACACTTTCATCTTCACTGACTGACTTCACAGGCTGGTTCCACAAACGACAGCTGCAATTAAACAAAGTATTTCAGTGTATAGCTCCGTACCAGCATCCGCCAGAAGAGCCGCTAAAACATCCATGTAATGCAGGAGCAGGAGGGAGGAGGAGGCTGCAGCAGAGGACCACCGGTGGCCCAAGAGCCTTTTCTGTCCACAAAACCACTGCTTTTTGTGTCCTTATATTCTGGAATCAGAGGCCCTCCGATAGGAAGACAAAGAAGATTTACTTTGTTCATACAATGTAGGGCATAAGCCTTAAAGCAAGGGGTCGAGCCCCATAGAGGATTCACTGACCATCTCTGCAAGGGATTCAGACAAAACCACCAGACCCAGAGGAGTTTACACACCAGGAAACCAACACACGAGACCATGAAAAGAAAAAAAACAATTTACGAATTATTAGACCATGCCTGTTTTCTTCAATTTCTTGTTCATTTTAATGTTTTTACCTGTAAAAAACCCAAACATCCACTGGAAATCAAACTATCTACTGATCTAAACATGTTGAATACCTATTGATCAGTGGCGGCTGCTCGTCTTTTCAGACAGCGGAAGCTCATTGTCGGCTTACAGCAAAAAAATTGTCAAGTTATTTAAACATAAATTCGGCCCTCCGTTTCCATTAGCATTGTCTGCCATTATGTGCACCTTGCTTAGATAGCTAGTTCACTCCAACCTAGCCCAACAGTAATAACTGATTTAACTATCTACAAAACGATATTAAACTCGAACAAGAAATGATTAAAGTATGTAACTGAAACAAGAAAACGCTGAATTAGTTAAATTGAAACAAGGAAGTACAATGAGTGTGTTTTATTTACAGTGCAAGAAATGAACAAGTCATTTCGTAGTGGTTCTCTCTCGAGTTCACAGCAGAATGTGTGACGGTATTAAAACTGAACTGTGTCAGTGAAGGAGGAGATCTGAAAACAGCTGTCAATCAAACAGGATTCAGCCTTTCGACTGATCCTCCAATCAGCACGCGGAAGCCCTGGTGGTCCAGCCCGGCCGAGCTCCGCCCACAGCTCCATTCACCCCCAGAGACGCCGGGCTCCGGGGCGGGACAACATCGTGGCATTTATCCAATTACTGTCCAGTTTTGAGGCAATGAAAAAACTTTTCCACTCAGTCCCATTGAAGTGCATGGACGCTGAGCGTCTACGGACAAATGCACTGAGCAGAGATCGAATGAGAAAACAGCGCAACGGGAATGTATGAGAAGTGAACAACATGGAGTCTGATGATTTGTGATAAAGCTGATTCTGAACGAACTCGTCTGTGAGATGAACGTGTTCTAACACATTTGTAGTCAATGAAATGCAACACAACCGAACATATTTAACCATTTAATTTGAGTAATTTTAGGGGAAGCTGAGCTTCCCATGCAGTCTGTGAGAAATCACCACTGCCACTGATCCAATAATCACTCTATGTAAATAATGAGTGTAAAATGCAGTTTGGTCCGCTTTTCATGGTCGTCTTTTCAGAAAGAAAAAGAAACAGAAGAGTGAAAGAGCACAGACTAAAACACCGAAAAACCTCTGCATTGGAGTTAAGGAATGAACACAGACCCAGACTTGTCCCTCTTCCTTCTCCACAGGTCCAGAATGCTGCTGTTCTTTCTACATATGCACTGGAACTTGGATGGGACTCTAGTGTCTGTTGGTAGTTCAGTCAAACACTTGGTAAACACTTGTGTGTTAGCCACAGGGCTAGCTCTGTGACATAAGTAATCTGTTTTATTTGGAGCACTGTTTCAGTCCAAACTAAGGTCTTGGAGGTGAGACTGAAATGTGTGTATGGAGTTGAATGTTCATGCCGGTGCCAGGATACTAAACTGTCCTTCAGGAACAAGACCGTTCTAGCAGTAGAACACTGTGCATGCAGAAGGCTGAAGCAGCTGAAGCTGAACTGCTAAAGCAGAAGGATGGACATGTTGAATGACTTGAAGTCTTTTATGAACATGACTGAATACTTTGAGGAAAACCAGAGGCAAATGTATTTATTGGGCTGCATTTTAGAACACCGGTCTGTGTCAAGTGCCTTGTTCAAGGGCACATCAGCCAACAACTCTCTGCCAGTCCAGGGAATGAACTGGTGACCCTTCGGTCACAAGCCGACTCTCCAGCTATGGCATTGTACTGTCACATGACACACACAGGAGTTAGGACTGGATTGCATAACCGCTGGTTTTGCTGACGTTTGATGGGAGCATCATTTTTTCCACGACTGTCCTGTAACCATGAACGCCAATTTCTTAATAAAATCCTTTTAGAAATATTGTTCCAAATGTTGAACGAATTTTTTTAGATGAGGATTTCAATAGATAAGGGACTGTGTAACCCCAAATATAGTACGATTAAAGTAATCTTATTCCAAAATAACACTGGATGAAAACCTCATTTGGCACATATCAGGTGTCAAGTAAAATATGAGAAACGTAGTTGAGAACACAGCTATTTACACATCAACCTACCCCCGTTAATAGTACATACATGAGATTCCGTGGATTTTCCAGCCCATTTTGCATTCATATGCAACCCTATTTACCCTCCATCACAGCGTGGCAAATTACATGAACATTCTTCGCTGAATAACGTGGCAGACAGCGAGACTCATTACTTCCTTGATTCAAGGGTAGGTCTTTGGCTAATCTGTTGTGCAGTGTCAAGAGCTGATTTTGATTAGCTGCTATCTGAGTGGAAAAAGTCGGTTTACCGTTGCCATGGTAAACTGTGTTCCACACATTCATCATCTCACTGTTTCTTAGGAGAATTTTTTTTTTTTTTCTCCACTGAGTTCTAACAATGCAGAATCAAAGTTACCATAGATGATCAAACAGTTTCAGACCGCATGCATTCGCAAAGAAAAAGCCCGTCGGAACACTGGCCTTTGGTTTTAGAAACGTTACACAATGTTAGTCTGAAGATGTATCAATAGACGACAGAAAATAATGTAATGAACGCGATCAATGCTCTTCACTCGGTAATTTTGTATAATTAGCCAATTCTTTGATCACTGGAAATGGAGAATACATAAAAAAAAACTGTAATGGAAAGCAAAGGATTGAATGCACAACTAATATATTTTAACCCGTTAAGCTCTAGACTACTTTTGTAGTGACTCCCACAATCATTTTTTCTGTACATTTAACCTTTTTAAGTGATTTATTACCTATTTTCCCTCCATATAATTAACTGAACAGGTATGTTGATAATAGAGCTTTAGAGTAAACTCACAGTGTTTTATAATAAATACGAAAATTGATTAAAAAAGTGGCTTTTTCAGCTAATATGATCATTGATTGAACATACAAACAAGCATCTACAGTCACGATGACTTGCCAAATTACATGGGTTTTTACTGGTGAATGTTAACTACAGAGCCTCTGAACGTCCAAACCAGTCATATGAAAAGTTAATAATTAAAAAAAAATATATGTCTATATATTTTTCTTATGCAAAAATTTATTGGCAAGCTTTTTTCTATTTAGATGAAAAATAGGACCAAATATTCTAGAAATAAGGCTTTTTTCACTTTCTTCAAAATCATTTTTAAATTAACTGTAATTGTATATTAACTGGACTGTATATTAATATTAACTCAGCAGAATAACAGGTGCATTTCCAAGGAACTATTTGATGCACATATTTCATTTGGCTGCAGAAAACGTTTATGAAAACCAGCAAAATTCGGGGGAAAATTTAATCATTGCAAAAAAATTTTTTTTTTTTTTTTTTTTTAATCGCTTGCTTAAACTGGATTTTACCTGTTTTTAGCCAACAATAAGAAATGTCCATACAATAGATTCTGCTAGCAATTTCTATTGTCTTTTAACATGCTGCTCAGTTTAATATTGCACTGTAGTATTTATTTATTAGTTTTGTTGCTTTTTTTTTTTTTTTGTTTTTTTTTTTTTAACTGTTGTTTATTCTTATACAGGACTAATATTATAGATTACTTTTTTTAGGGATGTTGTACACTGATGGTCCTGAGTACAAATTTTGTTTCATAAACAAGCGTTGTTAGGAATTTTTCAAATTAATCAGGAGAATATTAAACTGTGTTACCATTTTTGTCATGTTTTAAGCCTGTAAATGACAAGAAAGTCATTATAAAGACAGGCTAGTTGCTGTCATTTCTTCAGATTCTAAATAAGAAGTTGTGCGAGTGGTTTCAGTCTAAACATAAGGAAACAATCTGGATGTTTGCTGGGATAAATTGCAAATATTCCATACTTACTAGTTAAATCCAGCTGATAGTAGCTGAAAATCTAATTAAGAAAAGTTAGATTTTTTTTTTTTTTTTTTAAGAATAGTTTTCATATGTAAACATTTCTTGGCAAGCTATGTTTCTATTAATGAAAAATAACACAAATAGTCTGGAAATAAGCTTTTTTCACTTTCTTAGAAATCATTTTTTACATTAACTGTACTGTATGTTACTCAGCAGAAAACAGGGTGCATTTCCAAGGAAGTACTTTGTGCACATATTCAATTTGGCAGCAGAAAATGTGGAATGAAAACATCAAAATTTGGGGGAGAAAAACTAAATGTTTGCAAAAATAAAGGATTGTTCACTTGCTTCATTTCTTCTTTTTTGTTTTGTTTTTTTTTGGCCAAAAGTAAGAAATGCCTTGCTTACATTCTGATAGTAAACATCCAACAATTGCAGCAACTTTTTATTTTCTTTTAACATGCTGCTCAGTTTAATCTTGCAATGTAGTATTTATTTATTAGGGTGTTGTTTTTTTCCACTGTTGTTTATTCTTATACAGGACTAATTATTATAGATTATTTTTTTAGGATGTTGTACACTGCTGGTCCTGAGTACAAATTGCGTTTCATAAACATGCAAGTGCAATAATTGAACCTTGAACCTCCCAGATATGGGGTGGCTTCTATGAAACTGGGTCCCTAAAAACAGGACATGGGGTCTAAAAAATTCAACCAGATGTAGACTAACGTTATGACGCAAGTTTGGAAAGCACTGTGGGTCTATTTAAAAAAAGAATACAATAAAAAAATTACTTACATAAAAGAGAAACTATTTTTTAGATAAAACACATTTTTACACCATGTTTACATTATATTTAACACAAAAATCCACATGTAACACGGTAAAAAAGGACACAAAAATTACACGCTAACTATTTTTAGGAGATCTCTGTATTCTCTCACAGGTACAGTTTTGGGAATTGACTAATTATTCAATGGCAGAGTGTTTCAACAAAAATGGCCGCTGTTGCAAAATCATTTCGATTTATATGTGTGTAATGGCAGGTTCTGCATGTAACACCATGGACACGATGAGTTACACACGAAACCTGGAATGGACTGAGATTCATGAAAAACAGCATGTCTGGATTAGAAAAACCACTAGGATTGACACATTCAACACAGTGTCTTTATTTATAGCGGTATATAAGACCATTTGAAACCATAGTGTTCCATATATCAATGCACTGACACGAGGGAGCTTTTCATGTCCCCAATTTTGGTCCTATTTTCGCCCCAATATTTATTTAAAAAAATCAGTAATTTTGGGAGGGCTCAGAGCAAGAGTATAATTTTTTTTTGCCTTTATTTGAGGTCATCATTACGTACATCCTGGGGGAAATATGTCTACATTTCTCTTTTATTATTGGGTCTAAAAAGCTGGTACCAAAATGAACCCAGTTTCATAGAAGCACCCATATTCAACTAAAGCAGGGGTGTCAAACATGCAGCCTGGGGGCCAAATCCG